>NW_005871051.1:2292141-2347029 GCF_000147115.1 Myotis lucifugus | reverse complement strand
CTGATTATATCAAAATTCATGTGGTGTTGACAATGGGATAAAGAAATATTTATGAATGAACTCGTAAAGAGCTTTCATGTACACCTAATCCAATGAAACATTGGGGCTTCTCTAGTCTCTTAAACTTGCTCTATTCGTAAATAATCCAGCAATGCACTGGGGCATTTTATGATGAATGTCTTTCTAAATGTATACTGGAGAGAGAAGCCCAGTAAGCTTGATGGTTTCTATCCCCCATAGAGAACACTGGCATGTTAGAATTGTGTCTATAAAGGTTGGATTAAATTGTGATAACGTTCTAAATTTCTCAGTGCACCTGGACTTCAAGTTGATGTTAATCTGAATGTGCCTTTGGATCCTTTCAATGCCTGTTACCTATAGAAGAGTAACTCACTTTAGTGACCCAATTTCATTTTCTTTTTTAAAAAAATTGAATTTATTCCAAAAATTTCAAGGAATACGTCCAAGCTCTTTTTATGAGGCCAGCATTATCCTCATTCCAAAACCAGATAGAGACACTACAAAGAAAGAGAACTACAGGCCAATAGCCCTGATGAACACAGATGCTAAAATCCTCAACAAAATATTAGCAAACCAGATCCAGCAATATATTAAAAAGATTATAGACCATGGTCACGTGGGACTTATTCTGGGGATGCCGGGTTGGTACAGTATTTGCAAATCAATAGACAGGATACATCACATAAACAAAGTGAAGGATAAGAAATCACACGATCATACCAATAGATGCAGAAAAAGCAGCAGATAAAACCCAGCACCCATTTATGATAAAAACTCTCAACAGCGAGGGAATAGAGGGTTCAGACCTCAACATAATAAAGGCCATGTATGGCCAGCCTACAGCCAACTGCAAGGATTTCCCTTAAGATCAGGAACAAAACAGGGATGTTTGCTTTTACCACTCTTATTCAGCTACAGCGATCAGACAAGAAGAAGAAGAAGGAAAAAGGCATCCAAATTGGAAAGGAGGAAGGAGAACTGTCACTCACTGATGGCCTGATAGTGCAGAGAGAACACTCAAAAGACTCTACCGAAAAACTGCTTCATCTAATACATGAATTTGGCAAAGTAGCGGGATTCAAAATTAATATTCAAAATCAGGAGCATTTTTATACCCCAATAATGAACTCTCACCTAGAGAAATTACGACCCAGTTTCTCCTACGCAGATTGTGGTAGGATGGTCGCCAAGGACTGGCGCAGACCAGTGGTTATTAGAGGTACTTACATTGTAAGTGATTTCACATGCAGGAGAATTCTTAGGGCTATTTGCAGGCCCGTAACAAAGATGCTGTGGAAAAACACAACCGGACGTATGACACATTGCGACACAGAGCGCTGTGTGGACTGTGCCGGGGTTTACTGCATGGGGATAGCTGGCAGTGAGAAAGCATTATTCTTTATGGATGAAAATACCCAGAAGCATAAAAACAGAAGAGCTTGTTTAAGCTGTAAAGAGTTCTCTGACTATATAGTTAGTTCCTGACAGAAGGTGGAAATTGTATCTTATGCAAGATTTATTTTATTGTCCCTTTAATTTTCCGAGCTCAGGAATGCTTTGGAGATGTTAGAGAACCTGGTACATTTTCACAGCATCATAAAGAAGCTGTGTGAGTAGAAAAGATACCAAGAAAATACTAACTGGTTTGCCCAGCTCCTCAGTTTTATGAACTCATTCGCATTCATATTGATAAAGATGGAAATTGTAAAATAATGTATGAGTTAAGTTAGCAATTTAATCTCCATGGCAACATACAAAACTGATAAAGTAATTAAGTGGAGCATTTACAGTTTGCTGAATAATTTAGTTGTCTGGTAATTATTAGCATCATTATAAAATGACATAAACAACGGTGTGGCTCAAATGGTGATTGTGTACGATAGAAGCCAAGCTGGCACTTACGGAACATATTCTGCTGATTTTACAGGTGATTAATAAATACATGATGCAGCTGTGGTAGAGATGCTAAACAATTTAGTGGAAATTGTGTGTGTTTCATCTCCGTGCGCTGAGGCTGGTACTGAGCTAAGTGGTGCTGTTTGTTAACAGGCCTAAATGTACTTTAACTACTTCAGTAGGAAAAACATTTTCGGTGGGAGTAAGCCTTAGTTTCTTGATGCCATTTTAAGCTCATTTTGATTTCTAGGCAGAACATAGTGTCACATCTATGAGAGTAAAAATATTCTAAATTTTAAAATGTTACCAAAGTTGAATCCAAACTATTTAATGACTCAGGGTGGGTTTTTTTTGTTTTTTGTTTTTGGTCAAAATGACAACCATTTTGATACATTTAGAAAATAGCCAATGGAAATATGTATAAAATGTCTTTGTGACCCTATCTCCTGAACAAATAGGGGCCCAGGGAAAAAAGGTCAGTGCCTCTGACTAGGTGAGCACGGCGTGTTTTAAGAAGTTGCCCAGCTCCCCAGGGTACGGGGGGGGGGGGGACACACCAGCTGAAAATCGCTGACCTACATTCTCACTTTCTAGAAAAACTTGCTTCTGTGTTTGTATCCCAAACTTTTTCCCCAGCTATCTTACTACTTCTGAGTTGTTGTTGTTTTCTGAATAATGCTAGAAAATCAGCTAGCCGTTACTTAGAATGCGGCCTCTGGGAAATGTTACTGTGGGTACATGAGAAGCACATGCAGGGTCAGCCTTTGGATGAGTGTGAACATGTTGGTGATGCTGGGAAAAGCCTTTGCTACCTGCTGCTGTTTGGTCAGCCTCAGCGTCACTGAGCAGTGGACTAGGAGCCATCCTGCACGATGGTGCTGAAACCCATAACGTGGACTCGGTACTTGATCTTGTTTGTGATATTTAAGTCCAGGAGTGAAATGAATAAACATTACTCAAAATTAAAGGAGTTCCACATAGGTTTGTTCTTGAAAGCCAATCTGTGTCCTTTGATCATGGAAACACTGGGGACTGTCGTGTTTCTGTATTTTCGTAGCAAGCTGTCGGGCATCGAGCAATCTACTAGCTCCAAGCAGTTTCTGTATTAGACGGCTCTGTTCTTTCTGATGATGCCATGTCCAGGGCAGCTGGGGTTTTAGCAGTTGTGCTGAGAAGCAAGTCTGGCATAAAAATCAACATGGAACAGGGAATGAGAGTGTAGATGTTATGTAATGACAAACAGGTGTCATGATGTTAGGACATGAATATTAAGGTGTCGAGGCCTATTTAATAAACAAAATTGTTAGCTATTTCTTTTGGTTTAAAGGGTCCATGCAAAACTTACTGAGTTGCGGAGAGCTGAGATGTTTTGGGAGCTTCTATCGATTCAGTATGTGCCTTTGACAGCTCGTGTGACAGGTGCCCGCAGAGTTCTGCTGCTCAGCGATGCATAAAACCATCCTGGTTGCTGGCTCCATGCATTTTACTGTCCAGTGCAGGCTTTGGCCCAGTAGCTAATCTGTGAAAATACAGTAAAACAGTATGAGTTCTGCTGAATGGAGAGTGAGTGCTATCTGCTATTTACATGCCCTTCCATCACCCACAATTCATTACAACTCCTAGGTTTTTAAATTGCATTTATTCCTTGTCATGGAAGACAACATGCGAGGCAGATGGAGTCTCCAGCATCTTCTGGCAACCTTTTCTGTGGCCTTTATCCACTTACGGCATCATAGATCCACAAGTCCCTGGACTATTAGTGGCTTCCGTGGCTGCACAGAACTTTCCATTTTATCCAGTCTCCCAGGGTTGCCTTACCCTACAGCAACCCTACAGCTTTTCACAGCCAGGTGTTATGTGGGCACCTTTCTCTATTCTGGGGCTCTCTGCTGGGGGTCCAGCTTGGGGTTTAGAGCCCAGAGTTCTCAGTGGCAACCCCCACAGCTGAGATATCGCTCCGGAGTTTCAGCTGCGGCCTGTGGGAGCCCGGCCAGCCCTTTGGCGCCTCTGCCCCTCCTACCAGTCTCTATGCGGGCTCCACTTTCCTGATTATCAGGTCTCTCTCCAGCAAGTATTCAGTTGATTATTCAGTTTTGTTTTTTTTTTGTATTTTAGTTGTAATTCCAGTTAGTCCTGGGAGCATGTCTGTGTAGCATCCACTTACTCCGCCACCACTTTTAATCTCATAATAGATCGTTTCAAAGCCCATGGAAATACCCACATCTCAGCCCCCTGATCTGAACGTTTAGACATGTGGCCAATGGATATTTTGTTTCTGGTTACCCATCTTTGTTTAAACACTTTTTATTCAGCTATTTACATTACCTACTTTTTTTTCCTATCCTCAATTTCTTATTCTCTATTTTATCAACAACTTGCAAAGAGACAGGTACAATTTAGAGTGTAATCTTGCCCTCCAGCCCACCCTGTTCCTAGCCATTTAGCCGATCATGTGCGATCATGTGCTGGGAATGTTCCTCTTCCACTGCTACTTTCTCCTCTCCTGGGAAAGCTTCCTCACTTCCTCCAGTCTTTGCTTCAGGCCCCCCAGGGATAATGCAAATTCAATCCTGCACATCACCTCCTTGTTCCCCACTCTTTGTGCCAGGTACTCTGTTTCCTGCTTTTACCGCTTTCTGATACACTATGTATGTTGCTGATTAATGCTGTGTATTGTGTACTATCTCTCTCCCCCACCACAGTGCGGGCAGGGTCCTGTCTCCTGTTCCCTGATGATTTCCAAAAGCCTAAACAGGGCGAGCCTCAACATAGGCGCCCAATAAAATGAGTGAAGGGAGACCTGGATCATTCATTTACATTTAGAGCATCCAGCCCCTCTTTAACTTTTCCACATTTACTTAGGCATATATGTAAGCTCATCCTTTCCTGTAACTTACTATCACTTAGTAGATGCTTGATATTACTTTAACATAAAAGTCACAATCACCAAAACCCTTTATTTAACTCAAGAAATACCTGTACAAATAAAGACATATTTATGGATCAAGTGGTGCTGTGTGTTCTGTGCATGAAATGGTAGACGTTTGCTTTCTGCTTCCTTTTATAGTCACCTATTAACAAATGACAATAAAAAATTTGTGTATCTGATGACAGTTTGGATGGATTTATAGTGACTCCTTAGAAAACTACACCGAGATGAGAGACGGGACAGTTAGCTGTGCCTTCTAAGCTGTTGTTCGTGGAGTGTGGCCTCGGGAGTGCCATGTGGGTGCTACTGCTGAGCGAGGCTGTAGTTACGGAAAGTTAGGGCCCTGTTTATTTTCTTCACAATTCTATTCTCGGAAATGGACATAGAAGTAGTGCTCAGTAATTATGTTGAACAAGTAAGTAAACACCTTGGATAACACAATGAATCCATGTAATGGGATATCCGCATGAAACTCTTTCTGCCTCCACTTTTTTTCACGGAGGAGTCGGTACTGTAGGGACACTAAAGGTTGCAGAAGACGCATCTCCATATCAGAATTTGCAGAGAAAAGTGTTAAAAACAAACAAAATATGACTTTTCAACCGCTTCACCCATTTCAAGATGTAGAAATGGTAAGAGTGGGAAGTGAGAGGGAAAGGATATTTTATAAGAGCTCTAGCTCTGAAAAAAAAAAAAAAGTGCTGTGAAGACCCCGGCTCCTGTTGGTAGGAGCCGAGGGCTCGATCTGTTTGGACAGAAATACCACGAGGAAGCTCCCAGGAGAACGCCTGGAGAGAGTGGAAGCTCAGGAAAATGGTAATGAGAGGCCCCTCAACTTGGATCTCGGGTCATCCACTCCACAAGCCGCTGCTGGGGTCTCCGCTCCCCCATGGCATGCAGGTGGCTTCGAGAAGGCTCCACACTGTCCCCATCTCCTGGCAGATGTCTGGTCCTTGGGACCCCAGTGAATGCTTTGTTTCTACAAGAGTAAGGCATGCACCCGCTCCCCTATATGGCCACTCTCCTGAGTTTGAGCAAAGCAAATAAATCAACTACCTCATGGCTTCTGTATCCTCCAAGTGGAAATGGGGTCTTTTGTATTAATAGTTTTAACAGAGGTGAAAGAATGACCTATCGCTGCATGAAAAGCTTAGTAAGACTCACAATGTTATTTTAACATTTGAATGTGTAATCGGTGAAAATGTACCCAGATAATTTAGCATTAATTTAGCATTCTACTAATCACAGGCTTTATTGTGCCTGACACTCTAAGAACACTCATGCAGATAGTTCTCTTCTATTAGTTCGATTAATCAGCTTTAACACAGGGGAAGTAGCCTTCACCATCTGCAAGTACATGGAGCACTAATCATTGAATAGGTTTTAGATGGTCTTACAAGGTAGTTTAGACCTTTGGTTAGGACTAAGGGTTGACAGTGCTATAGAATTATGATCTCTATATCACTTGTTTTTAGGCGATGTATGATGTAGAGGACTGAATAGTAACATAGTCATTCCAAAATTCAGTTTAAATTACTTTTTGACCAAATTTTTAATATAAGATCATTTTCTTATAATATGGCTTTTATGTTAGAGTTAAGCAAAATCTTGATTAATTGAAGCCTTGGCGAGGAGTTTCTGTTAGTCAGAGTCTTACTGTATCTTCTTTCTAAATTTGCCTTTGATGTTAATTAAAAATTTAATTTTTAATTCTCATACCTTTGTGACTAACTATACTCTTTAGATATTGATGTACTTTCAATTTTTAAGGTACACCATTAAAAGATCATAAGCTGCAAAATATTATTCCTGACATGGAAAAATCTTAATGAAGGAGGAAAACTTTAAGTAATATATTACATTTCATTAGTTAATAGTTTGATTATAAGGTGATCTTAAATAAAAGAAATTATTTTTTGTTTAATTCTCTTTTATGGTTTATTATACTAATTTTAACTTTTGGAAATGTGCTCAATTTTTCCCCCTAAATATCATTTTTGGTCCATCTTTGAAAAAACTCATTTGAACTTCAAAGATTGAACTCTGGCTATCAATTGATTAAAGAGAATAGAGAATTTGAAGGAAGTGAAATTATTCTGTCCCTTTTTCTTCTGTCATCCATATACTTCTTAAGACTTAGTTCTGCATAATTACTCCCTGGAAGGGTCAGTTCCTGACACACGGCCTCTGCCTGACTTCTGGTCTATTTTCTACACAAAAAACAACCTATTTGGCCCATTTCCTCCTACAGAAAGAATTCTCCGTGACTTTGGCATAATGTAGTGAATTCCTTCGATGACTAGATAAGAAGCTTTTCTCTGTGTAAGCAAAATGCACTGAAATGCCAGGTAGTGACTCACAGAAGCTACGGAATTGTCCAGACTCCAAGTTCAAAAATCAAGCCAGGCTTTTTAGTTCTGATTGACCACTGACTTGCTCTATGACTTTGACCGCGTATTTAACTTTTCTGGACTGTCATATTTAAGCAATGGGTATAGAAATTCTAGAGTAGGGCTGCTATAAGCATTTTTTAAATTTCTCTGCTTTTGAAGTTTGATGTATGTTTTTCTTTGTTAATGATTTAACAGATTTTTATAGAGAAAGTATTTACCACCAACCATTGTCATCAGTTACTGTTAGGGTTACTAGACCTCAAAAGAGCTTGGCTATTTTCTTTGTTGTTATTTTGTTTTGTTTTATACCAGAGGGATAGAGGACCAAAAAATCTATACATCAATGAGTAAAGCAAAACAAAGTTCTAGTGCTCAACTCGGGAAGTTTTGAACATGTTGGTATCTGGAATTTTTAGGCATCTAAATTTCACCCCATATTTACAACAGTCAATTGATCAGCTACTTTGAGCCACAGAGAAACTGATTACACTTACTGGGTAAGAGGTTGATCAACCCTGAAAGAACGAAGAATTTAAGATATTGAATGTCAGTGTAGCACTCACTACATGAAAAAATAAAATAAAGGTGTAAAATACAAGAGAGGTCAAAAATAAATGAAGTGGGGGAAATTAGATTTCTATTGTTTTCCTAATTCATTTTTAGAAGCTGGGCCACTGTAGGGTAGAGTAGATAGGACTACCTTAAATGCATCTCAATAAAAACACTTAGGAGCCTTGTTGTTCTCTAACTGGCTTATTCTGCTTAGCATAATACTCTCCAGGTCCTGGGTGGGAAAAGATCAACCAAAGACCTTGTCTGCATGTATGCATAACCCATGGACACAGACAATAGGGGGGTGAAGGCCTGGGGTGGGGGCTGGGGGCAGGCTAGAAGGGGTCAATGGGGGAAGAAAGGGACATATGTAAAACTTTCATTAATAAAGATTTTTTAAAAAAGAAAAATGGAACCAGTAGGAGATTCATAGTACAGTTAAAACAAAACAAAACAACAACAGCAAAAAACTACTTAGGATCACTTACACAATTCAATGAGTAGAATAGGAGTCATAAAATACATTTTTGCTAGTAGAATTTAGCTCAGAAGCTCAGAGATTCTACATTTGGCAAACATGACTTATGCTCTGAGTACTAGCTTGTGTCTGTAAAAATGCTTTATTTTACAGCATAACAAAATTTCTCCAGAATAAAGCAAAATATTAATTTACTATACTAGTCTTTCTTTTGGGAAGTAAATACATGAGTCAAAGCTAGGGTTTTTTCTTTTAAAATTCTTTATTTTATTGTTTAAAGTATTACAAATAGTAGTACAAATGTCTCCTTTTCTCCCATTGACCTCCCCCTTGCCTCCCTCACCCCCCCCACGTACCCTCACCCCCTTAGTGCCTGTGTCCATTGGTTATGCTTATGTGCATGCAGACAAGTCCTTTAGTTGATCTTTTACCCTCCCCTGCCTTCCTGCTGAAGTTTGACAGTCTGTTCAATGCCTTTCCGTCTCTGTATCTTTTTGTTCATCAGTCTATTATGTTCTGTATATTCCACAAATGAGTGAGATCATGTGATGTTAGTAGAGTATAATATATGTATCAAGGAAGAGACAATAAAACATTGAAAGTTATACATTTTAATAGAAACTCTCTTGTTAATAATATAAAGATCAGGAGTAATAGTAATAACCAAGCTAATGATCAAGTTAACCAATACCTATGATTTCAACAAGTTTCTGAAAAGAAAAATGTTATGCCTTTGACACCATTGTGGAAATAGCTTCAGGAAGCAATGATCATTTTAAAAATAAAAATGCAATATTAAGATTTTAATTCCACTATTAAAAAATGTAAATTCTACCAATTTATATATTGAAAGAACGAAGAGGAAGAATAATTACCCTTAAATTAAGTAATCTAGCTAGTGAGAAAAATCCTAAAATATTAATTTTTTTCTATTTTTAATTTTTCCCCCCACTTACAGAGTACATTCAATATTATTGTGTATTAGTTTCAGGTGTACATCATAGTGGTTTACAAATTGTTCCTCCTGATATTTAAATATTAACTTTAAAGTTACATACATCAAACCAATATTTTTGCCCAGTAGCCAGGCAGCTGATATTTGAGCTTTTCCAATGGTTCCTTATCTAAGAATGCTCATTTTATCTTGAAATGAGCCTGAATGTTAGGAAGCCAAATTACTTATTAAACATTTTATTTTTAAATCTGAAAACATGAATCTGCTCAAATAGCCCAAGAACGATCCATTGATAACTGAATGAATCCGTATAAACAATTCAATACGTGAGGAGTATTTAGACATGAACGTTCACGAGAAATGCTTAGGCCCTAGGAGATCGAGAGGAACATGCATTCCCAACCTTCTGTGATGCACAGATTATTAACTGTCATTTAAAAATTACTAAAGGTTTTGAGCAAAACAGCCCTCAGCGCCGCCCGGGTGCCCGCGGTCCAGCTGTAGCTGCTCCCGGACAGATTGGGGGTGTGTCCGCCGCGCTAACGTTCAGCTGTTCACCAGGCCCCGCTGCCAAAACCACGGCCATCAGACACACATGGCGGCTCCGCAGCTCCCCAGGACCCGGCAGTAAGCAACACCGTGCTTGGGTCCAGGTTCGGAAACCCATAAAGATACGCTCAGCCCCTCCGTCCATTTCATAAACCCGTGTTGAGTTTCATCTTCAAAATTGTCACTCCAGGACCAAGGAGTTCGGTGCCGCCCTACAAGCATGAGGACATCGGTTACTGTGCTTGCTTCGTTCTCTGACATAGGAATCAACATGTCCTGTGTATTCTCCTTGATGTTCCACACATTGGGTTGAACAAATAATGAACGATCTACTCTTATTCAGAAAAGAAAAATAGAATGTGGATACCTTTAGATTTAACTCATTCCTTTATCCCCATAATTTTGTTCCTCCAAGATAGTCAACTTTAAATTTTTGATTTGCATAATATCCTCAAAAGACAAGCTTGACACAGCAACATAATCTAAGCATCTGGGAAATTTATTGTAGCATTAAGAACTAGGCAGTATTCGGAAGTATTTGTCACGTTCCTGAAAATAATTCCAAGGGAGAGGAACTGCACTTCCAGTTGTTATAACCTGGAAGATACTGTCTTTTATTTTTTACTTTTTTTATTTTTATTGATTTCAGAGAGTAAGGTAGAGGGAGAGATAGAAACACCAATGATGAGAATCATTGATCAGCTGCCTCCTGTATGCTCCCCCTCCCCCAGGGGATGGAACCTGCAACCCCGGCATATGCCCTGACAGGAATCGGACCCTGACCTCCTGGTTCATAGGTCAGTGCTCAACCTCTGAGCCACACTGGCCAGACGAAGATACCGTCTGTAATGACAAACTGTTTTCTGCATACAAGTTCAATGAAGGTATTATTGCACCAAGGTTTAATATTTTGGTAAAAAGCTGCTCACTTTTGACTTCCAGACAACACTTTAAAAAAGGCGGATGTCAGCCATCATAAGTAATTTTCACTTATTGTTTCCGTCTTTTTCCTAATACTCGTATTAGATATTTCTGGCTAGCATAAGATTGTGCCCAGTTAAACTCAGAAAGTAATGGCATAAAAATGAACTATTTTAATATTTCTCATAAGGATGTAAGGGGCCAGGGTGGCCTTGCAATACAGCTCTTTAGAAAATAGAAGAAATCATAGTTTTCTATTATTAAATGACACTGAAAGACCATCTCATGGTACCAACAATGATTATTCCCCTGGATAGTCATAAAATTTTTTAGAGCAATTTAAAAATATGCAGTAAAATATGAAGCTTATATTCTTACATTTACAAATCAATTTTGCTTATTAACATAAATGAAGACAAGAGATAGAAGACAGTGACTAAATAACTTCGGTATGTTTTCTTAACTGGGGGATATTTCAAGCTGTGGTTTAACTCCCTGAACTACAAAATGGCTTAAATTGAAGTAACTGGAGTTTTGTTGATTAACATGCTACTCTCTGTACGGTGAGAGGCAACTAATCAGGAGAGTCAGCTCATTGTACGAACTAAGCAAATCGAATCCAGGGACAAACATGGTATGAAAAGATAGAACTAATCTAATAATCCCTTATTTTACAAAAGAGCCTATCTGTGTCTTTCAGATAAACCAACAATCACTTTGTTTTTATACAACTATCAGGAAAAACTATTTTCGGAGACTTTTACCAGGGCCCTGGATTAGCTACCATGTCCAAAAACCTTTACGGTGATTTTCTACTGGTTTACGACCCACTGGTTTCTGTTCCATCCGAGGTTTCATGGTTATGACTGACCTGCAATTGAGTGTTTGACTCGCGGTTCGCAGACTGGGTTTGGTGATGTGTGTGTGCCCCTCTCAGTGCACCTCAGTTCTCTGTGCTCAGATGCATTGTTTTTGGGATCCATCACTCGCAGTGGGGGACCGAGAGTCAGGCATTGGTGGGATTTGAACAGGAGTTGTTGGGACCTGAAGGACATGGAAGTCATAGCCTCATGAACGTTAGTGTTTCTTAATCAAGGTCTGTGTAGATGGCTCCTCTTTTCTATTCTTATTTCTTATGAACAATCTTTTTTTAAAAAAAAATCTATTCTACTGACACTTGTGATATTTCAGAGAAACGTTTTTTTTTTTATTTTAAAGTAAAAATAAGCATACCAGTAGTTTGAATTGAAATCAAACATTAACTCAATCAATCGTTTTGTTTGTTTGTTTATTTACACCATTACAGATCCCAGCCCCCTTGCCCGCTCCACCCAGCCCCTGCCCCTCCCCTCCCTCCCTCTGGCCAGCACCACACTGTAGTCTGTGTCTGTGGGTGATGCATATATGTTCTTTGACTAATCCCTTCTCCTTCTGTCATCCTCACCTTCCCTCAGACAATTGTCCATCTATTCTCTGTATCCATGCCTCTGTTTCTCTTTTGTTCATCAGTTTATTTTGTTCATTAGATTCCACATCTAAATGAGATCATGTGGTATTGGTTTTTCTCTGACTGGCTTATTTCACTTAGCATAGTCATTTCCAGGTATATTCTTGCTGTCACAAAAGGTAAGAGATCCTTCTTTTTCACATCCACAGTGTATTCCATGTGGATCCACAGCTTTTGTATCCACTCATCTGCTGATGGGCACTTAGGCTGTTTCCATGTCTTGGTTATTGTAAATAACGCTGCTATGAACATAGGGATGCATACATTCTTTTGAATTGGTGTTTCAGAGTTTTTGGATATATTCCCAGAAGTGGGATCGCTGGGTCTAAAGGCAGTTTCATTTTTAATTCATTTTTCATAAAATTAAAAATGAATTAAAACATGTAAACGAGAAATCCTATTATGCTATAGAAATATGCCCATGCAGAAATGATTTGTTCGACATATTCTTTAAAAGTCTGATGGATTAGCAGCCAACTTTTAATCTTCACAATAATGTTAATTTGGAATTTTCCTACTGTTCAAGTAGGAAGTTTAATAAGCAAGAATAAAAACATGCTTCACTGAACTTGTGTCCCATGTGACTATCACATAATCATGGTAGAAAACAAGCTCAGCATAGTAGTCCGTGAACAATCCTGCAGCTACCTAAGTCTATTGCAAATGAAAATGAGAGTCAAGTATTCTTTTAATAAGTTATGCTACTATTTACCTGCTTTGTAATACCTCAACTGGTAATGCTTCTCATTTCTGTTTTTATGCTTAGAAACGTACAAATAAATTTGCATTTTTCTAACTTAGTTTTTATAGAAAATAAAAAAACACATATTTATGGGGAATAGCACATTAGTATATAATCATAGAAAGTGGGAGATTGAAATTGCAGGGCCGTATTTTCAGAGTTTTTTGTTTTCCTCTTTGTTCCCCACATCCTGACATATACCTTGGGCCTTCCGTCAAAGAGGCTTAGGAGGGATTTCTTAGATGAAAAAGAGGTCTACGCATTAGCTTTAATTTTATCTCTCGTGCTCACTGATCCCAGAACAAATATTAACTCCTCTGGAGGTGCCAAGCACATAAAAAGAAAGCCCTTCTAAATTATATTATGTACTCACACAATTTTTAATAAGACCATGAGAAAAGTCAGAAATACATCACATTATGGTGATAGGCATGTCTTTCTGACTAGTTTTCTTGGGCCAATCTGTCATTTTAAAGTTGTTTTGGTTGTTCAGATTTAAGTTACTGCTCCTGAAATTCACACACAAGACGCAAATTTGACCCAAGATCACATATACGTAGCAGCATGAATTTTATGCAAATATTTCTGCCATTACTGTTTTCTGGCATCGAACAACAAAACAATGAAAAATCAACTATTTTTGTCTTCTGTCTCTATGATAAGCAAAATTTTGTGCATGTGTTCATAGCATACACACATGAAATGAAATTATAAAAATGTATTTTTTGTTTGATTTTAGCCAAGATGTATACTATCTGATTAAAATTTATATGAGCACTAAATCAGTGATATTGAACTTTCTGGAAGTTTGCTACCTTGTTTGACTTTTCATGTGTCAGACATCTGAAACAACCGATATTGAGTAGAATGATGTAAAGATGAAAGAGTTAAAAGCTGTATTTATTTAGCGTTTTATTTTTACAAGAGAACAGATATATTTTTTTAAAAATATGTTTTCATTGATTTCAGAAAGGAAGAAGAGGGAGAGAGAGATAGAAACATCAGTGATGAGAATCATTGATGGGCTGCCTCCTGCACGCCCCACACTGGAGATCGAGCCCACAACACGGGCATGTGCCCTGACTGGGAATCGAATCATGACCTCCTGGTTCATAGGTCGACACTCAACCACTGAGCCACGCCAGCCAGGCCAGGAGGTCAGATATTTTAATAATTGATATCAATTATTTATTACATCAGAATGTTTAAGTGTCTATTCTGGCAATAGAAGTGACCCTATAGACACAAAAGTGGGCACAGCATTGTCTCAGCTTAATGGAGCTGAGCGTGGGTTTGTATCCATGGTTCTAACCACTTTGATGATATCTGTTGCCATGAGGGGAGCACAAGATGCTGTAGAGACCCGTAGCTCATTGACATGTACTGTCAACATCTGGAAATCTAGTTGAAATGTTCCCTTCCCCTTTGAATGTTTTGATGTTATGTATACGTTTCTAATTTCAGTATATTCATCACAATTGTGCTTTCTTTTCTGTAAATCTAGAGGTTTCTCAAAAATATATTGAATTTGTGTGGAATATTGGTTATTGTCCCTGTTGCATTGTGATAGTTTTCTAAAAAAATTGTCTATTCTCAGATGGAGGGTTCCAATGAGATTTGCTGAGATCAGTTGGCAGGTTCATATAAAGTCAGAAGAGGAGGGATTGAGTGTATTTCTTGCTAACAAGAAAGCAGAGCCTGACAGGCGTAGTGACAGCTGAGGCCCTCTCCAGGAGACGTGAGAGCCTCAGGTCTCTTAACTGAGTAAACAGGATTCCGGCTGCTAATTTCAAAGTGAAATGCGCTAGTTCATCATTGGCTATGCCTGTGTGTAATCGCAACATCTTCTCCTTTAGGTTTTAGAAAAATGTTATTGCAGTTGTCTCAATAAATTTCATTTAAAAGTTATATGCTTGCCCATCTGGCATGGCTCAATGGTTGAGTGTTTACCTACAAATCAGAAGGTCATGGTTCGAATCCTGGTCAGGGCACATGCCTGGGTTACAGGCTTGATCCCCATTAGGGGGCATGCAGGAGGCAGCCGATCAATGATCATCTCATCATTGATATTTCTGTCTCTTCTCTCCCTCTCCCTTCCTCTCTGAAATCAACAAAAATATATGTATTTTAAAGATTTTAAAAGTATTATATGCTTATCATTATTTTGGAAAGCATTTTGTAAAAATCATCATTTACATAAGACCTAACATACACTGAGTTTTTATCTTGTGCTGGCCACGACTTTAAGTGCTATAGATCATTTAGTTCTCATGGAAAACATGCAAAGAAGGAAATAGAAAATTACTTGTGCACTTTATAAAAGAAGAAACTGAGGTGCATGATTAACTATCCTTAATGTCACATAGCTACTAAGTTACTGAGCTAAATCAAACCCAGTAAGTCAGGATTCAGAGGCTGTACCTCCTAACCATACTGCATCTAAATTGATCTTAAAAATATTTAATTTTTCTAAATATATTATGTTATAACTAGAGACCTGGTGCATGAATTCATGCACAGGTGGGGTCCCTCAGCCTGGCCAGTGATCAAAGCTGATCGAGGGAGGTCAGCTTGCCGGCGGGGAGGGGCCATGGGAGGTTGGCCAGCCCTGGAGGTCAGTGCGCGTCATAGCAACCGGTCGACCAGTCGTTTGGTCACTTAGGCTTTTATACATACTAGAGGCCTGGTGCCCGGCCTGCCCCCTCTCACAGTCCGGGAACCCTCAGGGGCGGAAGGTGACCTCTGCTGCTGCCACTGCCAGCAGTGCAAGCCTCAGCCAGCCCTGGTTACTTGAGCCTCGGGCAGCCCTGGGCAGCGGGGCAGCCACCACCTGAGGCTTGCCTACGGCTCGGGGCAGCCCTGGGTGGCTGGAGGTCTGAGGGGGATGAGGGACTCTGGAGGCAGGTGCACGGCAAGGCCAGGCCCACTATTCCCTCCTTATTAGCTGTGGGCGCCACCATCTTTGGTACAGCGTGAGGGTCAATTAGCATATTCCCTCTTTATTAGATTGGATAGTTACAATCTGATTTTTGCTACATTTAACATTATATTAACACAATTTTTAAAATTGCAAGCCTGGTGCAAAAATCATAAATAGAGGAGCCAAGAAACCACTAAGCATTTATATAAAAGTATTTAAGGAACAGGAAAATGCAGATACCTAAATTCAACCTATCAAGTAGCCACTTAGTATTCTATTTTTTCTCATCTTCATAGATTTTGTTAAAATAATAAAGGATTTGATGTTGAGGGCATTAATAATGGTAAACAGACCCTAATTTTCAAATCCAGTGTAATGGTGCTTATGTGGAAAAAATCTTACATAATTTATAATTCCTCTACATAGTCTGACATCTGCATTTATTTATTCACTGGAATGTGTTTCTAAAATATGGTTATAATCCAGTTAATTATAATCATTATAAATAAATTTTATGATTTTTACCGAGTTTCTTTTTTTTTTATTTCTGGTTGATCTACAGCTGTTATCTATGGATATTATCATCATTTAAAATTGTGCTCTGTGTCCCATATAGTTTACACACTAATCCTACTCTTTGCTGTTCCCTGGCCTATAACATGGCAGTCTTTGGATTGTATGTCTTCCTTTTGCTAAGTATGCCCATACTACGTGATTCAAGCTTTCGCCTCTGTTCTTTCACTTTTGTTAGGACTCTTTCTTTGCATTGAACACTGTGCAGTTTGGAGAGGTGACTAAAAATTCAAGCAGAAACCCCTTCATGTGGCTCTCCTAGAGGTTTCTATTCACCTTCTGAAAATTTAAAAGCAGTCTTCTCATTTGTATTCTTTCTCCGTTGAAAAGACCCTTGTTTATACACTTGATGCTTTATTGCCCGTCTGTGTCTGTCTGGCTCCTGTCTGTTTATGGCTCACGTAGGAAGGGCGAGCAATACTATTGCCCATAATGCCCAAGCTAGCAGAAATTGCTCCAAATCTAAAATCTTACTTCCTACTCCTCTATTTTTGTATTTTATATATGTTTAAAGCTGACTACAACAGTATTATTGCAAATATTTCACAGGTATTATGGATAAAGGACACAGATGAAATAATGAAAACATATTCATGATCACAAACTGTTGTGAATCCAATATTATTGCTGTCTGGAATTTTAGTTTGTTATGAAATATTCAATGTCTGAAATATGAGTGTTGTAAAAAAATACCTAGGTGTTGTAATAACCATTTAGTAGAAGAAAAGGAAATGGGGAAGATTGCTAAAAGGAAGAAAAAGAGAGACAGAAAAGGAGGAAAAATAAAAGAGTGAGAGAAAAAACAAAATAGTATGTGCTAATGGATTCTCACTAATATTAATTGTCAATTATAAGGATGTTACTATAAAGTCTAATTGTGAGAAAGATATAATATCTTGTTGGTCTTTATATCTTTGCTAGTTAATGAGGGTATCCATGAATTATGTTTTTTTGTGGACTAAAAGGAGCAGAAATTATTTATACATTCTTTTAAAATATTTAAAAATTGCTAATTATCTGGAAAACAATTTTTATGACATTAGCAATTAGTTCCTTAAATGAATAGATTGCACTTATAGCATTTCTTACAGTTTGTTATTTTTATTAGATAAAATTTCCTTTGAAAAAAGGGAATTCTCAATGACATTGTGGGAAAATATTAGATTTCTGTAATATTAAAAAGTTATACCAGGACAAAATCTGTCATTCTGCTTAATTTTGCAACAGAGCATTGTTGATTACATGTTAAGAAAGACAGATAGAATGTCCAGTTTGGGCCTGCCGAGTCTTTGACAGGATACCATTATTCGTTTATGGTGCGCTTTATGTGTGAGACTGAACATAATGTTACCAAAGAAATTGCCAGGAGTTTAGGGATAGAAGAGGCTGGAAGTCAAGTAGCTGGTTGGTGCCTTAGCAGATTCCCCTGACTGAGGAGTGGAATGTGATTCCTGCTTTTTAAGGAGGGGCTGGATTCAGTTAGTAACATGTATTATTATGTTCTCTGTACAACCCTACATCTCACGGAAAGTGAGAGGACGGAAATAAACTTGCCATACCTCATCTTACCCGTATCGGTAAAAGTGGCCAAGGTGAGAGCTTTTCCCTCCACTAGGGGGCAGTTGCATATTAGACATTTGATAGTTCTCACTCCTAATAAAGAAGCCCCTTCTAGGTCAGCCCGGAGTTCATATCAGCCACAGTGGGTTCTGAAGGTGTGAAAGCTGATGTCTGACATCGGGGTCAGCCTCAAGTATGTCTCAGTGCGAGGCATCCAAGGACAGAAGTCCGCATCTGCCGGCACATGCTGGGTCTGGATTGTCTCCTAGAGGCGGGAGGGAGAGGTGACTCTGTCCCAATGAGAAGGGGACTTAATAAAGGCCGAGCCTTTTGAGGTGGCTCTGTTAGGATTACTTGAGTCAGGCATTAATTTTAGAAGCCCAAGACACGTAGTCAGAAAAAGGCCTAAGGGTATTTGTATGGCAATATGTTTTCTTCTTGAAGTGATAAACTAGTTGATCTGCTTGTCTGATTCTAACGCATTTCTTTATGAAACTGTTTTTTGAGCATTAACAATGACTCCGCAGGCTCCAGCAATCTTTACAGAAGGAAAGAAAAGAAGGCCTCACAATTTCAAGCACTGTTTTACTAGAAATCATGGCACTTTCAAACACCCACGGAGTGTATTCAGCCTGCATCTGTATTTGCTTGGCACTTAGGAACAGCGGGCCTGTGGTCTCTTTCTTCCATGGAAACCCAGCTTCTCAGACCGATGTTTATCTTGGCTGAGCTTTGAAAACACCTCCCTCTTTGAGATCATAGAATTCCACCACTGTTATCAAAATCTCACCACCGATGGCCTAATCCTCCATTTCATGGAGACACATCTTCCACAGTAGGGAATCAAGAGGTTTGCCTTTTAAAAGAAAAAGAAAGGCAGATTCACATACAAACATAAACATACACAGATAGCCTGGCTGGTGTGGCTCAGTGGTTGGGCGTTGACCTATGCACCAGGAGGTCACAGTTCCATTTCCTGTCAGGGCACATGCCTGAGTTGTGGGCTCGATTCTTTCTCATCATTGATGTTTCTCTCTCTCTCTCCCTCTCCCTTCCTCTCTGAAAAAAAAATATACATGCATAAAGACACTCACATTCATACTTGTATCAAAAGAAAGAAAACTTACATAAACATAACATCTATGTGCTTTCCTTGGTAGCACAATAAAATATTTGTAATTTCTTTTTCTCAATTTTAGTAGCAAACCAAGTTCACATTAACTCCTTTTCAATCATATTTAGTATAATTATTCTGTTTTTTTCTGCAGTCCATAAATTTGCTTTCTCTTAACCCAAAAGTAATTATCTGTGGAAATAGTGTCATCTGAGAGTTTGTAATAGGGTAATCTTTACATGACCAAGTGAAATTGCTAATAAAATAATTTCAACTTTTAGGCACTTACTTTTATTTAAATGTTTTCAGTTGAAAAAATACAGATAGTTTGGTTTTAGGTAATATTTGATAAGGCTGATAGATAAATAGATTGATTATTTGGGGAAATTTTTATGGACACATGATTAAATTATGTTTTATTTATTTTATAGAGAAAAATGTAAATGAAACATTCTTTGTACTAAGGTGCCTACAAAGCACAAATAATAATGCCTGTCTAGTGTGGCTTGTTGGTTGAGCATTGATCTATGAACCAAGAGATCACTGCGATTTCTGATCAGGCCACATGCCCTGGTTGTGGGCTTGATCCCCAGTGGGGGGATGTGTAGGAGGCAGCCGATCAATGATTCTCTCTCATCATTATATGTCCATTATAACAAAGTTAAAAAAAGGTGAAAACACAAGAGAAAATAGACATTAACTAATTTTTTAAATGTATACCATTATATAACACCTTCTTTTATGCATGCAAACGACTATGTGAAAACACTACCAAATTCTGATTACCAGTAAGGTGAAACTGTGATAGTTACCTCTAGATTATATGTACCCTCAGCCTGGCCTGCAGAGATTGGGCCGAAACGGGCTCTCTGACATCCCCTGAGGGGTCCTGGATCGCAAGAGGGTGGTTCTCAGGTGATGCACCCGGGAATCAGGTTCCCTCCTCTCTGGTTCCTGGTGTGTCACCTGAGAACATCAGCTTGGCAGCTCCTGCATTGAGCATCTGCCCCCTGGTGGTCAGTGCGCATCATAGGTACTGGTCAGACAGACAGTTGCTTAGGCTTTTATATATATAGATTATGATCTTTAAACAGATATCATACTGTACATATAATTACATTACATATTATAAAAAATTATGTCAGCACTTTAATTCACTATAGACTATAACTCAGTAGATCATAATGTAATTATTAGTAAAATATCAAAGGACATTATGAGGATTAAATAACAGTAATATGTGTGAAACAGCTTCATGAACAAAGGTGTTATCGTTAAGCTCCTGAGGTAGAAGCCATAACTAGTTCACCTATGAACGCCTAGAACCTAACGCACATGCTAGCATCAGTACACATGCAGAGTTCGCTACTAGAACATACTGAGGGTGTTAGCCTAGAGCTCATCAGTTCTCTGCGGTATAAAGAGTAACGTTTAAAAGGCTTATGGAGCCCAGGATTTGGGATTGTCAACAGGAAATCCTTAGGTTTGTGGATTGATAAGTAGTGTGAGATTGAGTAGGAGCATGAAAATAAGTGATACATATTCTATGTTTCCACTGGAATGAATCAGTAGTCTAAAATTCAATTTGAGATGTATAAAAGACGTTTTTACTGTCTGGATATGATTAAGAGATAGAGGTACAGAGGGTAATGCCAATGATTTTCTGAGAAAACATATACAAAAAGGCTATGAAGTAGTCTTTATACATTGATTGAATGCATGTGTTAAGGACACAAAAAACTTCTGAAAAATTGGGCAGTGAAAGGATTTGTTCTTCTCATATCGTCCAGGGACCCCCTGAAATCCAGTCAGGTCCTCTGCCCACTTTTCACTTGGATTGTTTGTTTGGTGTTGGGTTGAACGAGTTCTTGACATACTTTGGATATTAACACCTTGTTGAAGCTGTTGTTTGCAAATATAATTTTTTAATCAGTCAGTTGCCTTTTTGTTTTGTTGGAGGTTTGTTTTGCTGTGCAGAAGCCTTTTAGTTTGAGATAATCCCATGCATTTGTTTTTGCTTTCACTTCTCTTGCCTGTAGGGTCAAATTCATAAAATGTTCTCTATGACCAAGGTCCATAAGTGTAGTGCCTGTGTTTTCTTCTATATGATTTATGGTTTTAGATCTTATATTTAGGTCTTTGCTCCATTTTGAGTTTGTTTTTTTTTACAGGAGAACAAACTGTAATCCAGTTTCATTAGTTTGCATGTGGCTTCCCAGTGCTCCCAGCACCATTTATTGAAGAGGCTTTCTTTTCTCCATTGTGTGTTTTTGGCTCCTTTGTCAAGCATTATTTACCCATATACATGTGGTTTTATTTCCGGGGTCTCAGTTCTGTTCCATTGGTCTGTGTGTCTGTTTTTCTGCCAGTACCATGCTGTTTTTATTGCCATCACTCTGTAGTATAACGTGAAGTCAGGTCATGTGATACCTCCAGCTTTGCTCTTTTCTCTCAGTATTTATTGCTTTGGTGATCGGGGTCTTTTGTGGTTCTATGAAAATATGATGGTTTGATATTTTTGTTGTTGTTGTTGCTCTATATCTTTTAAAAATGCCCTTGACCAGAATTGAACCCAGGACCCTTCAGTCCACTGAGCAAACTGACTAGGCCAAAAAACAATAATATACTTTGATAGACAATAACGTGACTGAATTTTTAATATGTTAACTGAAAGAATCCTAAGAAAAAGTGTATGGGCTGTATGATTCCACTTATATATGAAGCTGAACAACAGAAAGAACTAAGCTATAGTGATAGAAATCTGAAAGCTGTCATGGGAAGAGGCACCTGTGGGAGGGGGCGTTAGTGGGAAAGACACATGAATCTTTCTGGCTGGATGGCAATGATCTATACCTTGCTTTGCCATGTGGTTACACATATGTATACAATGGTGCAAATTCATCTGGCTGAATATTCAGACTCGTAGAATATTAGTTTTATTTAACTAAAACATGTTAAGTGCAAGATAGTCAAAGAAACTATACAAACAACTCAAATCGAAGAAACACAAATTGCCACTGAGAGAATGAAAATGTGTTCAACCTCACCAGTTACCCAGTGTTCCAAGTTAAAGCAACAGTATGAAATCACCTTTCATCTGTCTGATTAGGGCAGGGGACCTCAAACTACGGCCCGTGGGCCACATGCAAATACAAATATTGTATTTGTTCCCATTTTGTTTTTTTACTTCAAAATAAGGTATGTGCATTGTGCATAGGAATTTGTTCATAGTTTTTTTTAAACTATAGACCGGCCCTCCAACGGTCTGAGGGACAGTGAACTGGCCCCCTGTTTAAAAAGTTTGAGGACCCCTGGATTAGGGAGTGTAAAGGACGAGCGGTAATTTCTAGTGTTAGCAACTGCACGTGAAGGAAGCGTTCATTTATCCCTGAGAATGTCAATCGGTACAAACTCTGCAGAGAAATGTGTTTCTAAAACCTTACAATATCTCTACCCTCTGAACCAATATTTCTATTAAAAAAAATACTCATATAAAAAAACCACTTGACTCACAACTTTCTAAGCTATAAAAATGAGAACCACAGAATGTGCTCTACCAACAGGTTAAAGTATTTAATATGTAATAAATATTACACACTATTTAGGAACAGATGGCTGCCAATTACAGTGTGGGGGAAATGGGAGGGCATCAAGGATTGAAGGATGTGGCATAGGCCTAGACCAGTGGTCGGCAAACTCATTAGTCAACAGAGCCAAATATCAATAGTACAACGATTGAAATTTCTTTTGAGAGCCAAATTTTTTAAACGTAAACTATATAGGTAGGTACATTGTTATTAACATAATTAGGGTACTCCTAAGGCTTAGGAAGAGCCACACTCAAGGGCCCAAAGAGCCGCATGTGGCTCGAGAGTCGCAGTTTGCTGACCACGGGCCTAAGAGGTAAATTGCCCATCAATACTAGGACTGTGATCAACTCAAGCTTCCGCATTTGAATCTAAAACTAAAACTAAAACGAACAAACAAAAAAATACCAACGGGCATATGAGACAATAGATATGAAAAGATCTTTGGAATTTCAAGTACTGTACTCAGTTAAATGAGCTTTAAATACATACGTATCATTATCCTCCTTCTGCATGTTTGGTCTATTACCTACCTTCACACCACGTGCACGGGGATCTTTCAAAAAGCAAAGTGATACTGAGGAACCGATGGGATGAGCGAAGTGACTATTATGAAGGTTAACACATCACATGCATCTTTAAATGACTGCAAATTTCTCTGAATTAACAAACTAGGACTTCGAAGTTTGCAACCCTGGTTACTTAGTACAATCCCCTGGAGATATGTCCATGGAAATATAGTATAAGCAAGCTATTCTCCACTCCCATCCTGTGTTCATTAAAACAGAATGTCTGAGCGGTGGAGCCCAGGCATGGATAGGTTTGAAAAGCTCCTTAGGTGATTCAAAGGGGCCTTTGTGAGGACGCTGGGCTGGGTAAAATGCGAGGATTAGGGACTGTGCTCTGCGCCAGAAGATATGAAGACTGAGTTTCCTTGAGTTGCTCTACAGGGACAATGCACTTTGCAAGTGTTGAATAAGCAGAGGTCAGCCGTTACACCTTCTCCATTCTTTCCCAGGTAGGATCATAATTTTAGGCCAGACGTTTTCTCCTTTGACTTGTTTTTATCACAGTGGGTTTGTTAATGAGATACAGAGCCTGGCTTCCTTTGCTGTGAAACATAATTTTGTTATCAGCAAAACCACATTCTGCCCACGGCGATTTCTCCATGGGCTTTCATCTCCCCTTTCAAATCCGTGAACTAAAGAGCCTTCCAAACCAGGGAATAACTAGTCATTTGGGCTAAAAGACACTGTCCGTTTAGATTTCAGATGTGCTAAGCCACCGTAGAAGTTTGATAACAAATGAACCAGGTCGTTTAATTAATTGTGTGCAGGAAGAAGACAAAATTCTAATGGGAAACATCCCCAATAATCTATGTACATAAGGCGGTGGGGATTGTTTATAAATATAAATGGATTAATAGGTTTATAACCCTGGAACACGATGATGAGAAATCAAAATATGGTTGGCAACTTCCTAATTAAATTCTCAGTTAGTAAATGACTTACTTGAGAATTCTCTTTAATGTTTGTTTTCCAATATGTTCCTGGTAGCAAAGAGAAAAAAAACAACTAAGTCAGAACTTGAGTAGAAAGCTCTAAGAGAGACTATTGAAAGGAGTTTTTAGGGGTGAAATAGGCAGATTTAGGAAATTTTAAGAATTAAGGGGTCCATGGAAAAAACACATGGCTACAGAGCTGCAGAAGGTGCACATTTCCATAGAATGAGGGAGCTGGGAGCTGCAGAAGGTGAATCTCCATAGAATAAGGGAGAATTCCTTATTCTATTACACACACACACACACACACACACACACACACACTGAGTGGCCAGATTATTATGACCACCCCATCAGTACTTCGTTGGGCCCCCTTTTGCCTTCAATACTGTGGCAATTCTTCTTGGCATTGACTCCACAAGATGTTGAAAGGTGATGGAGGAATCTGACACCAGGCCTGATGAATAGCACTGTCCAGTTCTGTGAGATTTGATGGTTGTGGAACCAGCTTCCTGATGGCTCCTTCAACTTCGTCCCACAAATGCTCAATTGAATTGAGATCTGGTGATTATGGGGGCCACCTAAACAAGGTAAAGTCTCCCTCATGTTCTTGAAAGCACTCCTGCACAATACGAGCACCGTGGCATGGCGCATTGTCTTGTTGGAAGAAGCCATCTCCATTGGGATACGCCATCAACATGATAGGATGAACTAGATCAGCAACGATACTTAGGTATGTTGGTGCTATTAAGACGTTTATAATGGTCTGGCCCTCTAGCAACTTCAGCATGAAATTATAGCTAATTTGCTTACAAACGTCAGGTGGTTATAATAATCTGGCCACTCAGTGTGTGTGTGTGTGTGTGTGTGTGTGTGTGTGTGTGTGTGTGTGTGTATGAAATACAAGTTGTAACAGAATTAGTGATAATTCCAATTAAAATATTTTTTAGAAATAAAGTTGTGAATTTGGAGAGAAAACTTATTTCTGAAAAAGACACTGATGTTGCTTCTACAATGTTTCTGTGTTTTCACATTGACACTTTATATCGAATACTTTCTAGAACTAGGAAACAAACGTTCATTCAATGGCGAGTCTGATGCTTGCCGTAATAGCTGGCTGTGCAGGACGTAGCTGCTCCTACAATTATTTCAGATGCTTACATCAGAAGCAGATCCGTATGCTTAGTTACCCAATATAAGCAAATAACATTTTCATTAAATATTGTTTGACTCTCTAAATTACTTCTGATCAAGAGAGAACTCATATTCCTACTGTGGGAATGTCATTGTCAGTCTGTCAGGTGATTCCCTGAGCACCTCCATCTGTCCATCTGCCACAGCTCATCATTGCAGTCCTGAGGGAAGGAGTGGGGCTTTTTCTTATTCAGTATATCATGTTGCACAGTCCCCGGTAAATAGTATGTGCTTTATAAATTAGATTTTCAAGATATACTGAACTACACTTCATTGTACCTATGAATACTCTAAAAGTCTGACAAAGCCGTTCCATTTATTCACTGAAAAATTCTGTTTTGATGGTTCTGACTCAAAGGATGATTCTTTTCCCACAAACTTCCTTCACTCGAGGTACAGAACTTGATCCCTCCTTCTACAGGTTGATTGTCCCGGGAGCTCATGGACTTTTCGCCACCGATCTGCTGCGCGCACATAAGACATGGTGTTGTGGCTCAGTAAGGGACACTAGCCAGTGTCACAGACACCTAACCCCGCAGCTGTTCCCAATGTCATCCCATGAGGTAGGAGTGCAGCTAGAATACACATGCACTGATAGCAAGGCTCCACCCTGGAGAAACTGGTCTGCTCAAACCTGGTCACGTGAGTGTCTGAAAAGCTGAAGAAACCTAGGGAATATGTTTGTATTCCCTCCATCCTTGGAGTTCTTAGGAATGATCTTGCATTTTTGATATATGACGAGACAGAAATGCAAATTGGCAAAGAGAGACTTTTCAATGAATTCTGACAAAGAAAATGTGTATTCATTGCTGAATGTGTTAGGAAATGTTCCATGATTAACAATCTTTTCTATGAATTATAAACAATGATACATTGAACATAAATGTTATAAAATGTTTCTAAATTTTAAAAAAATCACATTTATAAATTAGATTAACAAGATATAAATTTGACCTTTGTTCTAATACTGTGCACTCTCCACATTATTTCTATATAGTTTTGCTATTTTTTTTATGATTCTTTGAATACCATATCATGTAGTACTACCTCACATGTATATATACAGAATTAATTTTTGTTTGGAAATGTTTTTCAGAGCCATCTTATATCTAAATATTGAAAGTGGTGCTGTTTTAAGTTCTGTTTAGGTTTAATTTGATGCTATAAACACTGCATTTTATGGCCAATGATAACTAAAAAGAATTTCCCATAAAAAATGAATCTGATGTTGGTTAATGTGTTTCTTTCCTTCACTAGCTATACGGAATGTAGCTCTGTTTGGCCCCACATTCATACATAAAAGATAAAAGTGTGGTTGTTAAAGGACTAGTAGAAGTTGGGTCAATATTTCTTATTCAGCAATAACTTTGAAGTGTTTCACAACAGACCTTTAAAATCTCTTTAAAAAATACATCTTTTACAGTTTGCCATTAAATCTTTAACTTAAGAGATAGTGTTGAGCTTTTTCTAAGGAGTGACATATTTTCTATTTTAGTTTCAGAACTAAGGTTCCTTATTTTACCCCAAACAAGATGGTTACTTCTAAGTAGTGTATCTTGAGTGTTACAACACGGTGTAGTGTTTAAGTTTTCTATGTCGAGAGTTAGACTGGGTTCAAAGCTTCCTTTCTACAATTACTAGCCATATGTCCTTGGGTAATTATTATATACCCCTCTGTTTGTTGGTTTTCTAATGTGTAAAATGGCAATAGTGTTAGGTTCCATGATATACAGTTTTTGTAATGACTCTATGAAATAATTACCTGCAAAGTGCTGTGGTTGGCATGTAGGGAGAGCTCAGTAAAAGTTGTCTATTATCACTTCTTATTTCATTGGATCTAAGATGCTATTGATTATAAGATACACTCTTTTTATACGCACTAAGGAAAAAATCCAGCCAATTAAACCACAACATGTTTTATGGCACAGAATGTATATTTTATAGTTACTGAAAGAGCTCTTCTGCACTTACTTCGATATAGACTTCAATCAAGTACACCTCCTGTGCAAACACTGGGAAGGAGAAATAGGTGAAATAAATTAGATAGCTTATTTCAAAACTTCTTAACACACAGGGTCCAACTTTTCTGAATCCCGAGTCAGCATCAATGCCATCAGGTGTTTTTGATTACATATCATCCCTTCAGTCATCAAGGACATCACTAATGTCACCCTTCTTTTTTATAATTTTTTTTATTGAGAGGAAGGGAGAGGGAGAGAGAGATAGAAACATCAATGATGAGAGAGAATCATTAACTGGCTGCCTCCTGCACACCCCTCACGGGTATTGAGTCCACAACCTGGGCATGTGCCCCTAATTGAACCCAGAACCCTTCAGTCCACAGGCTGACACTCTATCCACTGAGCCAAACTGGCTAGGGCACTAGTGTCTCCTTTCTTATCAGTGGTACATTATTGTCTCTGCTATTTCACAACGCTCACATTCATGGTGAAAACGTCAATGCTGGCATTTCCAGGCTGACAGCATCACTCACCTTCTATCTTTGTGGCCCTGCTGCATTAAGCAAAGTAGCAATTTCTGAGGAATGAAAGATTTTCATAAGGGAAGGGGTATTGTTTGTTTTCTCTAGTACAACATAAAATGCCAGATCTGCATCAGATAGGCACCATATTAACCAGGAGAGTGTAAAGTAGTGCCCTACTTCTGCATTTTGCTATTTTGCTTTAGTTCTCAGTAAAGCTATCTATTCCTACTTAGGAACAATTCCAGCCACGAACTGTCGGTTTCCGGCCAGTTTTCATACTGAGTATGGAAGGTGAATGATGAACAGATAGATTAGTACAAGACAACGTGCACACGGATTTTAAAACTGAAATAGACAATTTTACGAAGAACTTTATTTTAAAACGTGATGTTCTTTTAGTTGATTTAGGCACATTGTAAATCATCATGAACCACTGATGAATTAACTACTTAGGCAATTCAACCTTAAAAATAGACTATAACCCTAGATCCTAAAAAATGTTGTGTATTATTCACATTTTATTGACCTAAATATACTAGTATATTACCGAGGAATGTTCAAGAATGTTCCTTATAAATTGAATTTCTATGATACTTTGCTTCTCTGTGGCTTTGGGCTGTCACCTGCAGACACAGGGATTATAAGTCAGCTCCTAAAGTAGTCAGATTGGATAAAATAGGAACTCATATACAGTTTTCAATTGTTTTATATGTAAAAGCAATTGAGGGATTACCATTGTGAAAATAGAGGTCATATCTGAGGATCACAATTAAAAATATAGTAGCAGATGGCCTTTATTTTACTGATTTATGGCTGTTAGCATAAAGTCAACATGCACCACAGAAACAGATATGGCAGTAACTATTATTTCTGCAAGTGCACTTCGTATATATTGCCCAGTCAAATAGGGTTTTATAACCTGATGTTATAGGATATACTATTCACAAGTGCAAAGGCTCTGCTAATGGTTTTCAAGCTTCAGAATTTAAAAGATGACTTTAAAAAGTTAGGAACGAGAGATTCTAGGTACTTTTGCCATAAGAATCTTTGTTGTAAAGATCTTTGCTGTTAGCATTTTTGCCGAATAACTAACTGGTTGTAAGCCCATTTTACTGAAAGAGATAAAATCACAAAAAATAAAAGAGGGGACAGGAGCAGGGTGGAGGAAGTTAATGGGTGGGAAAAGGGGAACACTTGTAATACTTTCAACAATAAAGATACATTTGAAATATATCTAAAAAAGAAATAAAGAAAATTCTATTTACAATGGCATCAAAAAAACAATAATATGGATTGGAAGATACAATTTTGTTAAAATATCCATACTATCCAAAGCCATCCATATATCAATCCAGTTTATCAAAATTCCAACGTGTTTTTTTCACAGAAATAGAAACAAACAATTCTGAAGTTTGTATGGAATTACAAACGACCCCAAATAGTCAAAGCAATTCTGAGAAAAAAACAGAAGTGAAGGCATCACAGTTTGAAACTACACAATGCCACTTTAGTGATGAAAACAGTATGGTAACTGGCATAAATACAAACACATAAATCAATAGAACAGAATGGAGATCCCAGCAGTAAACCCAACTAATATTTGACATGGGATCCAAGAATACTTGATGGTGAAAGGACAGTCTCTTCACTACCTGGAGTTGGGAAAACTGGATAACCACCTGCAGGAGAAATGAAATGGGACCCCTATCCTATACTGCTCACAAAAATTAACTGGGCAGAGACTAAATACTTAAACACAAGATTGGAAATCAGAAAACTCCTAGAAGAAAACATGGGGGGAAAAGCTTCCTTTTCATTGGTTTTGGCAATGAGTTTAGGGTATGACACCAAAAATACAATAACAAAAGCAAAAATAAATGAATAGAACTACATAAATCTAAAAGCCTCTGCACAGCAAAAGAAACAATCAACAAAACATTAAGACAACTTACATAATGGAAGAAAATACTTGCAAATCATTTTTCCTATAAGGGTTTAATATTCAAAATATATAAAAAATTCATACAACTCAATAGCCAAAACAATAACAACAACAAAACTCCCACTCTGATTTTTTTAAATGGGCAGAAGAACGGAATAGACATTTTTACAAAATCAACATCAGAATGGCCAATAGGTATGTGAAAAGATGCTCAACATTACTAATCATTAGGGAGTGAAAATCAGAACCATAATGAGATATGACCTCAGATCTGTCAGAATGGCTCTTACCAAGAAGACGAAAGATAAGTGTTGGAAGAATGTAGAGAGAAGGAAAACTTTGTGCACTGTTGGAGGGAATGTAAAGTGGTGTAGCCACTAAAATAAACTCCCCAAAACAAAACAAAAACGTATTGAGGTTACCCAAAAACTTAAAAATAGAATGATCATATGATCCAGCAATCCCACTGCCGGGTAATAGCCAAAGGAAATTACAACAGAATATGGAAGAGACACCTGCATGCCATGTTCGCTGCAGCATTGTTCACAACAGCCAGGCCACGGAACAGCCCAAGTCGCTGTGTGCTGTCATTGGATGAACGGGTAAAGAAGGTGTGCTGTCTGTATGTGAATGAAGTAGTAGTCAGCTATGAGCAAGATGGAATGTGTGCCATTTGTGACAACATGGGTGGACCTTGAGGCCATTATGTTAAGTGAGAAAGTCAAACAGAGAAAGACAACTAGTTCATGGTATCACTTATATGTGGAATCCAAACAAGCAGAACTAGTAGAAACAGATCAGAGTGATGGTTACCAGGAGTCTGCGGAAGTGGCGAAATTGGGAAGGAATGGGTCAAAGTGTGTGAACTCTCCATTCAAAGGTGAATCATTTTTGGAAATCCGTGCACTGCATTGTGATAGTGAACAGTACTGTGTTACATATTTCAAAGTTGCTAAGAAACTGGATCTTAAATGTTCTCACCACAAAACAATAATATTAATGAAAAGAGAGAAAGAAAATGAAGACCTAAAATATACGGTTACTAAATTACAGGTGATGGGTAGTGTTGTAAGTGTATATTTATGAAATTGGAGGTTTTTGAAAGCTATCAACTTGAATTACATTTGCTGTTAAAACTTGATAGGGCAGGGAGAGGAAAATAGAGAATTGATTTATTAGAATCCCTAGGATATGCTTGACATATTTGAGAAAAAGTAGGAGTTTCCCTTGATAGTTGTTTTTGGAAGGTTTTTTCTTTGCCGCCTTGGATCTTCAGTAATTATTGATCTTCTGAAAATCATTCATGAGGCTTTACTTATTGGATTCTCAGGCACCAAGAAAGCAGTTTTACTCTTTTTTACTTTCATATCATTCAGAAATAACTCTAAATGCATTTAGAAAGGTTTAATGTATTGAAAAGTACACCTAGGACCACTTCCAATGGCCAGCCCTCCCCACCTTCTTGTTACCTGAGTATGAGGTACTTCTTGTATTTCAGAAGCACTGGTGTGGCCTTTAATCAGTTTATTTATGTCTAATATTGTGTAGAATGATTTTTTACATTATTTCTTTATCTCTAAGTTCATATCTATTTGAATTTCATATTTATATATATATATAATATATATATGCCTCCAAAATGAAAAAAATTATAAATCTTTTACTCTCAACATTTCTTACTCCATTATATCAAACATGATTTTTATTAGTGCACTTTCTTTTTTTTATAATGGATGAAAAATGTTTGTGAGTTTACCATAATTTAGGTAAAAAAAATAAATGTAATTAGAATGTCCTGTTCCCCAGGCATTCTGGCTAAATAAAATTTTATCTCTAAAGCCAAGGAATTTGAGAGGCTCATACCTGAAAATTATTTTTCACTCTACACTTGGTCACACTTCTGTGACTCGCCTTCAGGAGTCCTCACACTTTCTTTAGGGTTAAGCTGTGTCTGTTCATGGAGGTGTGACGAGTTTTAGGTAGGAAAACTGACAGCCAAATGTGGTACATTCTAATGAGATATTGCTGCCGCCCAGGCCAGGACCTCTGGTAATAATATACCCACAAGACATAGAAAATTGAATACAAAAGGCTCAGGAAGGAATCTTAATAAAAATTTATAAACACTTTCAAACTGAGTAGAAATCAAGGCTGTTGGGCTCTATTTAATTTTATCAGTACAACATTTTCTTAGACTCCTGCTGACTGACAATCTGACATAATTGTGTTACGGGATAAAAGGGCTCTGTTGATCAATTTAGCTTTATGAAAGTCCTAGAGGTTTCTTTTAAAAACTCATATTCTTCCACATGTTTATTAGAGTATCTCCAAACTATGCTCCATTAGCTTTTCATTCCTCGTTATTGCTGTTTAATTTTTGTAAATAAGCCAATTTAGGCCACAGTAGGTTAATTGAGAGGAGTTCTTAGTAACCTCACAGAAGCTTTGAGCCAATGTTCCTGTCATTCTGTCGAAGTATGAGTCAACTGGAGTGTAGGTAATGAGCACACCCACTCTTTTATTTTTCATCTTTACCTGAAAGTATGTTTTATTGATGTTTTAGAGAGGAAGGGAGAAAGAGCGAGAAAGAGTGAGGTGACACTGGTTAACAAAATTATACAGGTTTCAGGTGCACAATTCTACAACACATCATCTGTACACTGTATTGTGTGTTCACCACCCCACCTCCAGTCTCCTTCCATCATCATTTATCCCCTCTTTACCCTCCTGCTCCTCCCCCCACCTCGGCTATCCTCATACTGTTGTCGGTGTCTGAGTTTTTTCTCTGTCTCTCTTTCTTTTTCAATCCCTCCACCCTCTCCACCCAACCCCATTACCCTCTCCACCCCACTACACCCTGCTGACAGCTGTCAACCTACTATCTGTCTATGGGTGTGTCTCTATTTTGCTTGACTTAACAGTTCATTTTGCTGATTAGATTCCACATATGAGTGAAATCATATGGTACTTGACTGGTTTATGTCTCTTAGCATAATGTTCTCCTGGTCTCTCCAAGCTGTTGCAAAGGGTAAGATTTCCTTTTCTTTACAACCCAGTAGTATTCCATGGTGTAAATGTACCGCAGCGCTTTTCTCCACTTACCCACTGATGGGCATTTGGGCTGTTTCCAAACCTTGGCTGTTGTAAATATCTCTGCAATGAGCATACGGGTGCATATATTCTTTCAGGTGAGTAACTCTCAGACGCTCTGAGTCAGTTTCTTTTGAATTAGTATTGAGGGTTGTGGGAGAGAGGCATGTGGGGCTCTAGAAGGGCAACAGGAGAGATCCCTGTGTCAGTGGAAATGTCTGCATCTTGACTGTTTCACTGTTCATATCCTGATCGTGACATCGTGGTAGAGACTTGCAAGGTGTTATCATTGTAGGAAACTGGACAAAGAGCACGGGCGGTCTCTCTGTATTATTTCTTACAATTGCATGGGAATCTGCGGTTATCTAAAAGAGCTTCATTCTAAAGCATATGGGAACGAATTAGAGTAGGTGAGACTTGGAATCCCAGATTATGAACCATTTTTAAAAAAACATATTTTTATTGATTTCAGAGAGAGAGAGAGAGAGAGAGAGAGAGAGAGATAGACATCAATGATGAGAGAGAATCAGTGATCAGCTGCCTCCTGCACGCCCCCAACTGGGATTGAGTCCACAACCCTGTATGTGCCCTGACTAGGTATTAAACTGTGACCTTCTGGTTCATAGGTCAATGCTCAACCCTGAGCCATGCCTGTGGGGCAGATTATGAACCATTTTTGAATGTGGCTCCTGAAGGAACCTAGACTTTGGATTTGGTTTTATAGGTCAGAAAGAATCATAAAATATTCTAAATACAGAGTATTAATAACCTGCAAATGTACCAGTTTTCTCTATAGTAAAATAATGTAGTAATAATATAGGATTTTTAAAGGAAATTATTGTTTCTGTTTAGAAAACAATAATATCGATATAAAGAATACATTTTTTTTTCCAAAATAGAAGAGTCAAATTTTGTAGGCTGACTGGAATGCAATTAGTGAGGAAGGGTATTGAGAAGGTCAAATCAAACCCGACTTTATCATTTCTAGCCTGAGTGGCTGGGTGAACAGCACTGCCATTAACTAAAAGAGGCTAAGCAGGCAGAGCAACCACCGTGTGGAGGTGGGCATGAGCGATGAAGGGACTGGAGATTTGGTGATAGATTTTAATTTGAAGTATGCAAATTTCAGATGTCATATCCGAGTGAGGTGGAAGCAGAAAATAGGAAAGAAGGAGGAGTACAGTTTGTAGGAAAGGAGATGTCAGGCCCTAACTGGTTTGGCTCAGTGGATAGAGCATCAGCCTGCGGACTGAAGGGTCCCAGGTTTGATACCTTGGTTGTGGGCACATCCCCAGTTAGGGGGTGTGCAGGAGGCAGCTGATCAATGTTTCTCTCTCTTCAATGTTTCTGACTCTCTGTCCCTCTCCCTTCCTCTCTGTAAAAATCAATAAAATATATTTTTTAAAAAAGGAGATGTCAGATAATTGAGCTGATTTAAGGTAAAAGCAAGGGGCTAGCCTACAGGGTTGGGGACCAGCATGATCATCCATCTCCAGCATATTTACAGAACAGACCCATGTCAGTCATGAGCTTTAAAATGACTTTCCCTGCAGTAGGCTCACGAGGCATGCAGGCTGCTGTCGACAGTTTTCATTGACACTGGCAGGCACATTGGGAGCCAGCTGCTGGTTGTAGGTGGGCCATTGTAAAGTCGTTAAAAACCTAAGGGATCCTTCAAAGTTTCTGTGCTTCAGACCGAGAGAATAACCTGAGCCTTTTATCCAAGAAAATGAGACTTTTGTCCGATATAGAATTACCAGCTGCCTGGCAGTTTTTCTTTATGATCATTTGGCCAGTAAATTAAAGAAAGCAATGTGCACTAGGCATTGGTTTATTGGAATGATCAGTCAGTATGGAACAGGTGATAAAGGGGAGTCCTGATAGTTTACCAGGTGTTTCCTGAGTTGGCAGAACCCCTTTTACTGTAGTTTTTGTATAAAACTATGATCATGAACCGCAATCATTACAGGGCATGATGTCCTTGGATCTAGAGCAGAAGCCACTGGGACCACCTGGGCGGCTCGCCGAGCCCTGCGGTACGAGCCCCCACGCCACTGCAGGCCAGGTGCCCTCACTCCCCCACAGGGTCCAGGGGCCTTTGGGTGTCTCTTCAGCGGGGCCCCCGTCCCGGAATCCCAGGGCAGCGCTCTGTGCAGGAGGGGCCCTGGCACAGCGCGCATTGGGCGCGGGAATCAGAACCTCCAGCTCAAGTCCTCATTCTGCTCCTCCAGCTGCGTGATTTGGGGCAAGTCACTGAATCTCTCTGCGCCTCACATCCAAGGGTTTCTACAACACACTTAGAGATGTCTTGAGACTTAAGTTTGGGAAGCCTCAGATAACAGTTTTTTTAAAAAAATATTTTTATTGATATCAGAGAGGAAGGGAGAGAGAGAGAGAGAGAGAGAGAGAGAGAGAAACATCAGTGATGAGAGAGAATCATTGATGGGCTGCCTACTGCACGCCCCACACTGGGGATGGAGCCTGCAACCCAGGCATGTGCCCTGATCGGGAATGAAACTGTGACCTCCGTGTTCATAGGTCCACGCTTAACCATTGTGCCACGCTGGCCGGGCTCAGATAACACTTTTAAAGCACTTAAATGTTATTTGACATACAGGAAGGAACCCATACATGATAGTTTTTTTGTGTGTGTGTTTTTTTACTTATATGTTCATTCTTCTTAATAATAAATTAATAATATTTATTATTAATTTCTAATATCTTAACTAGATGCCAAATAAATGATTTCAAAAAATAATTGTGTATTAATATAAGTATGATGTGTTCACACATGGTCTAAGTGTTTGAAATCGAAACATGTATACTCTTATGATGCTTTGCTAAAAAACCTAATAACCTTTCGGTAAGAGAATATGGTGAAATGCCAGATGGCATATGTAGGGCCTTAAATATTTTTTGTTGAATTACATGGAATAACTGCAAGTAGCTGGGAAACTGGGATGCTGTCAGAGTTCCTCTCCTGCATCTGTAACATTGGAAAACACAGAGTTATTTCTAGTCCCTGGTTTATCCATGGTCTCGGAGCGAACCAATCTTCAAACAACGTGGTGCTGCCTTGGGCCCCTGTCACAGCGTTTGCTGTGCTCCTGGGCGCTCACGCAGAGTAGCCAGGGCTGGGCAGCAGGAAGAATGTCTCCTCAGGAGTGACAGAGCGCCACGCAGACAGGGGATCCTGTGGGGAATTTCATTTTAATTTGCCAGAGAAGCAGAGAAATCAGCATGGTGGGCATCAGAGTCAGTGAGAAAGAACGCCGTGGAGCTTGGATGCTCAGCCATCGGTGGGGGGGGGTGGTCTGCAGTGGCCTGGCGAGGCGGCCCTTCACAGAGTAAGTCTGGCTGAGCGTAGGCAGGCCGTCTGCATGGTGATAGTATCCGGAATAGAAAGGCTCCATGAGCTTGAACCAGATGAACGTGGCATCTGATGGTTGATCATCAGTCTGAGAGTGAAATACATCGGGAAGTTTTCCCTTTGAACTTGTGTGCCTCGCCTTGACTTTAGAAGGATGGGGAAGGGGGGAGAATGGCCGCGCTGGAATTGCACACGGATGTAGAGGAGAATTTCTCCATTCAGAAGATACTCTACTGTACCTCTCACTCCCCGTGCTGTCACTGCTGCTCAGCTACTAGTAAGGAGATGGCCTTTGCAGTCAGGGGAGCAGCAGCTGGGCTCATCCATGAATGAAGGGAACTGTATGCCCTGCATAACAAGGTGGTTTTGGAGAGAGCTGATAAAAATCATGCATCCTTTTTATTGTGAAGTCATGGAGTGGTATATTGGGGGCACTTTCACCTTAAGAGCATTGGGTTCTAGACTCCAACGGCTGAAGCTCAAATCTGGATTCTGCTAAAAGCAAAAATGCAAACAAGACAGGGTCAGACTTAACATAACTCCTAGTAGCGTTGAAGGAAGGGAACACGGGACTAGGCGCAGTCACACCGCATGGAAGGGTGCTATGTGACGATGTGTATTTGTGAATGAGAATGAGCATGCCAGTGCTTCCCCTAGGAAATAATGAGTGTACTAGTCGTAGCATTTCTTTTCTAAAGTTGATACCGTGGGTTATTTTTGTGAACAGCCAGATGTCTGGGACCTTTCTTTCCTCTCAAAATAAAAGCATCATTACTAAACCAGGAAAAAATAAAAGATAATCTAGTATAAAGTGGCAATTCTAACTTGCAGAAGGTTGACTCCTTTCTGGATCTGTGAAAAGTGGTTTGCATTTATATTTTACTGAATGAGAGAGGAATTAGAACAACTTAAAATAGATTTTTAAATGGCCAAGCCAAACAGCTTATTGTTTTCTGTACTATTAGTTTTCTGTACTATTTTATATTGTTTACATTTGTGCAGATTGGGAGTATACATTACCCATGATGAGTGCTGACTGCGATAAAAGAATTCACAGTGGAAACTGTTATAAAGTTAAATAAAAATGTTTCTTCATACACTTCTGCTGCAATCCTGCTCCCCAGAGCTAACAACAATAAACATTTTGGTGTGTGTACTTTAGTGAACAAAAATTAAACACATGCATACTAGTATATGGGCACACATACACATATGCAGAACAGGCTTTGTGTGGGCAAAATTAATATCAATCTATACAGACTGTTATGTGAAGTGCTATTTAAGATTTAAAACTACATTCTGTGTTGACATGTAACATTATATCATTATAATGGAGAGTATTTCATTACTTAAACAGTTATCTTAAAATAACTTAAATATACCCGTGTGGCTCCGTAGTTGAGTGTCAACCCAAGAACCAAGAGATCATCAATTCGATTCCTGGTCAGGGCACATGCCTGGGTTGTGGGTTTGATCCACAGTAGGGGTGTGCAGGAGGCAGCTGATCAATGCTACTCTCTCTCTCTCATCAATGTTTCTATCCCTCTCTTTTCCTCTCTCTCTCAAATCAATTAGAAAAAAAAACATTTATAAAATAAAAATAAATAAAATACTTATTTTTTACAACATTTCTAGGGAAGAAAAACTATTATAAATACTGCTGCAGTGGATGAGGAACGTTGCTTATTTTTTATATAAGATAAGTCTCTAGCATTGGAATTGTGATTGTGTTTTTTCCCCATCAACCACGTGTGGGTTCCCACCAGCCAGGTTGCTTCAGAGCTGGAGGCACTGGGCTTTCCCCTCAGAGGAAACCCTCACTCCCACTACATTCTGCCCTGGGAATTTACTCCGTCTCCTGGTACCATCCCCAACACCCCCACCCCCAATTTATTTTTATTTATTCCAATTACAGTGCATAGATCATGGTAGAGTCAGAAAATATTTGGGCAAATGCTCATTTAACAGATGAGGAAATGGAGACTCAGAATACATTACTTGCCTCAGTTCTCATACCCATTGTTGGCTCAGCCCAATTATTTGCTTTCCTCTGGAACCAGAATTGCCTAATGCTGTTTGACATGACCTCCTTTTAAGAAAATCTTTTCCAAGCCGTCTTTATTAATAACCCATACATTGAACCCATCTGACTTTTCTTGTTTAGTTTGGAATCAATGACCCATCAAAAGAAGGTCCTCTATGGCTTTGGCCAATGATGTTCAAGGATTAAGGTGTAGATCACTATTTACCGGATGATAATTTACCAACCAATCACAGGTGTTCTCTTGTGAAATTTGCAGAAAAACTGTACATGAAGTTTATAGTGAGGGCAATGGGAGAAATTGATAAAGAGGAAGGTATCTGAGTTGTCATCATGGAAGATGGCTTGAATGAAAAGCAGAATGTGTCTACTGCTGCTCTTGTGAAGACAGGACAGCAAGATTGCTTGTTGTGTTTCTTAAACCCACTGCACTGGAAGGCCAGGCGGGAATAGTTTCCCAGTCTCCCCTATATCTCTACACATCCTTACGCTCACCGCTCACCCACAATGGGCTTCCTAAGCTGCCGCATCTTTTGTTATCTCTAGCTTGAAAGATCCTCTCAGATATCCACATGAGAACATGCAAGGTCAGCTTTCACACTATATCTTTCTTTTGTCTTGTTTAGCCGTTTCAGTAGTTGTTTCCAAATGTCTTATAGGAGACACAAAATGGTTATGATGTGTTCTTGTTATCTTGTAAATAGATTCAATCATTTTACATTCAAACAACAATACATTTTCGTTTTTATTCTTTCAAAGTCAGTTCTACCTCACAAAACCTATCATTTTTATTTGCATTATTCTACAATATACAATCACTTCTATATCTGCCTTAAGTGGCTGAGAAAAACACAGATGCATTAGCATATAAAGATAGTATTGACATTCATTTTTATTTTTGTTGAAGGAATATATTCTGTAATTTGTCATTGTTGGAGTAAGTTATTGTGCTTGCTCTCATTTATTATTTGATGAAATCTATCAGGGTTTGATTTTATATCCTTCCATCTTCATTCCAAGCATTTATCTATTTTCTGCATTAATTTAAGGACCTTTACATTTGAGATGCTTATATATCATTATATTGCTTACCATTCTTCATCATGGGTTCCACCACGATGGGACTAATATATTTCTTCATTTGCATATCATTTTACCAGCTTCAGATAGATTCTTCTCAAATGATCATGCAAGTTTTATCTTTTAAATTTATAAATTAAGATGATTTTTATACTAAAAGAGGATTTTCAGAAGCCATTATGTCACTTTGTGTTCTTCAAAAACAAATGCACTCAATCTGTTTTATTAAGGAGAAATATTAAATGCATGAGGAGTTGGAGAAACAAAAAGTAATTGCGGTCTGTGCCTTTACTTGTATTAATATGGTGACATTCATTATTATGCAGCATGCAAAATTATTTTCCTGATTGCCTTCTCTTTAGGACACAAGGCGTGAAATTTCCTAATCATGTTAAAACCTAGACCAGACACTGGAGATGTGATTGCAATTGAGTTTCCTTTCTCCCCACAGCTTTAATAAGGAGGAAACAGTGGGGCCTTCCATTGCCTGGCTGCCTCTGCATGGCCATGTGCATTTACATTCACTCATTGTTGATGTTCCTATGACACTTCTTCATTATTTTCCCGAAGAAAGTATAGAATAATAACCAATGCTACTATTATCATTATATCTAGAAAAAGCTGTTTAAGAAAGGCCTTGGAAACCAAGGAGGGGAATAAATCTGATAAAGAAGCATCTTTTATTTGTCTTTGTGGGAGAATACTGATTGAGATGCTTATTGGCACTTATACTTTTCACTCTCCCTGGTTAGTAGGTCGTTACTGTTAGTGCTGCTTTGTATTGTGGAAGGTCTTTGGAGGCAAACGTGAAGGCTGCACTGGGCCCCATGGTGCAGTGGCTAGCATTCTGGACTCGGAAAGCTGAATTCGTATGAAGTTCTTTCTCAGCCCTTCCTCCTCTTTTTTTCTTCCTTCCTTTTTCTACTTTTTTCCTCCTCCCTACCTACTTCCCTTCCTTCCTTCCTTCCTTCCTCCTCTTAAAACTACCTAACCACTTGACTATTTGTTACAGTGCTTTGAAAATAGTGAACAGGCAATCAATAGGAGTTAGCTCATTGCCATCAATGTAAAGTATTTTTGACAATGTGAAATATAAAAATAAATTGAATGTTTTGTGGGGGCTCTTTTGTCATTCCATTTTCTGATATAGAATCAAGAGAAAAGAGACATGAATGCTTAAAGGCCATTGATAGGTGTCAGCAATCAACCTGAAAATACTGAAGAGCTAGGGACTAGATACCAGCAATGATTTGATGGAAAAATAAAAAGTAAAAACCTGAAGAATATGACACAGATGAAATTTCCCTTTATCGAGTAAGATTCTTCGTCCATATGTCCACTTTGTGTACATGTTATTGTGCTCATCCTTTTTCTTCATTATCTTTGAATGCTCAGTCTTTGTAATTGAAAAGGGAAAGTCTTGGAGAGATTTAAAAACCATTGAGTATTTTATTACATTTTATAAAAGGTATTTTTATAAAGCCAATCATTTAATAAAAGGTATTTTAGGCAAACCAGCACTAGAAAATTACTGGAGGCATCTTCCCTTCCTTTTCCAATCATTATTTCACTATTTTTATGATTTTATTAACTCTTTAAAATTTATAGAGATCTGATTGAAGAGAATTGACATTCATAATGCATAGAAATAACCAGCAAGAAAGAGGATCTAATTTTAAATATGGGAGCATGTGTGTGTGTTGTGTGTGTATGAGTGTGTATCATAGGTAATTCTCTATAAAATATATCTACCATCTGAAAGTAAGATGAGTTGATGAAATTCCTTCCATCGGGACAGAAATCATCCTGTTCTCAGTATTTTTCAGAAAGAATCTGTGTTCATACTTGTATAAAGGTAGAAGCACATTTGACAAGAGACATTAGAGGATGCACTTGTACTTTTGGAACGCAGGACAGTCGCTGTAACATTGAGTACAGAAGACAGGTACAGAAATAGTTAAAATAACAGACAATTAATTCTGTGAACAGAGAGAAGGTCAAATATACACCCTGCAAAAATACTCTCTATAGATCTTTTGTCATTCACGAATGAGTAAACATTAGGACAAATAGATCTTACAGAAGAACAAGAAAAAAAGAAACAGTGAGAAAAGAAACACACTTTAATATTCAAAAAAACAGAAGACTCTTGATATGAATTAGTTAAAAGGTGACAAGAAAGCTAGAAGATCTGTTTGATATTCCTAGGATGACCATGTAATTTATGTCAAGTGGGACTCTTTGAAAATGAAAAGGGGGCCAGGAGAACAGCCAGAAACCAGGACTCCACTGGACACATCGAGAGGTCTGGTACCCCTGGCAATCGGATATAAACAATGAGTGTGTAAGTGGCATAAACAGAATGCATCATAGAATAACAAAGGAGAATGAGTAGCAAAGACAAGAAGCTAAGTTGTTAGTGTGTGTGTGTGTTTTAACTTTTTTTAAAGAAAAGACTGAGATGAAGAATTGCAAACAAAAACAAAAACCACCATATAACAGTGTAAAGGAGGGAAGTGTGTTTTTTAGCCTTATAAGGTTCCCTGGCTGGGTCTGAAAATTAAATTGACAAAGACAGATTAACAGGCGAAAAGCATATAAACTCATTTGCTGTAAGTGACAATGGAACCTTCATAAGGTAATGAGGACCCAAGGAAACCATTAGACTTGTGCATTTTTATGCTGGGTTTCATGGAGAATGGACAGTTGAGGGGGGTATGTTAAGGAGTGTAAGGTAAACATAGCAAACTGGGGTGGGGGGAGGGGGAATTAGCAAGGCCTGCCTGTTAGAATGCTTTTTGGTGAACCTTTGTCTTTAGAGATAAGGGTGCTTTCTTCCTCCTGGTAGAGGTAGGGCGCCTCTCACAGGGGAGGTTTTAGGGAAGAAGGTCAGAGTGACCTTCCTACTTCTTCCATTTCCTCAGACTCCTTCAGCTTAAAATATTCAACATACCAGGGTGCCATACTTGGGAACAGCATGTCCTGAATCCCATCAGTAGAAATGAAATCACTTGTAGAAGAGGTTAAGCGCAAAAGTGACATTGATAAATATGAAGTCAGCATTATGGGGTAAAAACCTACAGAACATTTCCAGAATGCTGACCAAAGGGAGAAAAGAAGGAACATGAGGCTATGTTGTCTGAGGAATGTGGAGAAATGATCATGAAGATTAAACCTTAGAATTACAGGCATTCCCGAGAAACAGGAATGATTGGATAAACAAGACAGAGAAAGACAGTGTGGACTCTAATGAACAGAATAAATCAACACAGTTGATACAGACTCCTAGACACAGAGAACAGACTGACAGCTCTTAGAAGGGAGGGGGGCTGAGGGCTGGGTGAAAAGGTGAGGGATTAAGGGGGAAAAAGCCTCAATGACACAGACAACAGTATGATGCTTACTGGAGGGAAGGAGAGGTGGAGGGTGTGGGAGAGGGTAAGGTGAACACACAATACAATATACAGATGATGTATTAAAGAATTGTACACCTAAAACCTATAGAATTCTATTAACCAATATTACCCCAATAGATTCAATAAACATTAAAACGAACAAAACACTTTAAATCATGTGTGTGCTCAGTGGTTGAGCATTAACCTATGAACCAGAGGTCACGGTTTGATTCACAGTCAGGGCACATGCCAGGGTTGGGGGCTCCATCCCCACTATGGGGCGTGCAGGGGGCAGCTGATCAATGATTCTCTCTCCTCAGGGATGTCTCTCTCTCTCTCTCTCCCTCTCCTTCCTCTCTGAAATCAATAAACTTCCTGCCGCAGCACCTAGTTTTAGCCTCTGCTTCCAGGGGGAAACTAAACTCTATTTCTTTTTTTAATCCTCACCCAAGGATATTTTTCCATTGATTTTTAGAAAGAGTAGAAGAGAGAGGGAAAGACAGAGAGAAATGTCGATGTGAGAGAAACATTGATTGGTTGCCTTCTGCACACACCCCGATCAGGGCCGAGGATCAAGCCTGCAACCTAGGTATGTGCCCTTGACCGGAATCGAACCCAGGACCCATCAGTCCACAGGCCGATACTCTATCCATTGAGCCAAATCTGGCTAGGACTAGAATTCTTATTTTTATCAAGTGATAAAAATGGGTTCAGAAATTATACACTCTGCTGGAAAGTTGCAAAGCTAACCTAGGCGTGCTTTCTGTTCTACCCCTATACTTCAAATTATATTGTATTTGTTTTCTCATTTCATTTAAATTGACTTTAATTTCTGACTCTGTTAGAAGGACACCATGTATTAAATTAGATATGGGCTTTCACTGTTATTGTTCACCGACGAGGTATTTGGTGGGAGTAGCGAATTGATGCCAGTGGGTGAGACTCTGCATGTGAGACGGGACCTATCTGAACCCAGCATCTCTCTGGTAGCTGAAGCCTCTCAAAGGCAGGTGGCAAAGAACTAACAGATCGTTTTCTTCTTCAGTAAAGTTGGATAATAAGTGTCCTTTGTACAGTGGCATTGAGGCCGAAAATAGCCTTGAACCTTCAAGTAACAAGGTGAATAACGCTTGTGTGACAAAAGCTGAAATAGTTCTATAGTACATCAGTTAATTAGGAGATAGACTAGCCTGATTTGATGTCACTGTGGTAGAAATTAAATTCACCGTGTCCTACACTGCCTTTAGTGGCTTGAGCTTGACCCTTTGATAACTGGTGTTCCACAGCTTTAAGGCCTTGTAGTCACTGTGAAATGTTAACTGACAAAAACTTAAAAATTAATTTTTCTACTGGAGTTTAAATGCTTAACCGTCATTTAGAAAACCAAAATCTTACAGTCCCAAGAATTGATAATATAGGAATTTAGAAAGAGGGAGGACGTAGGAAGTCCTGGGGGCTCTGAGCCTGTATTTGTGTATTGTTAAAGGACAGTGATTGTTTTATGCCAACGACAATCTCATTTAACCATCAGAATGCCCGGTTACTAAAGCAGTGTGAATTAGCATGATTACATTGTAGAATAACTGTTTGTTGAATTGTGTGTGTGTGCGCGCTTTTCTTTTTCTCTCCTGTTATTCATGCTGCACTTTAGTGAATAAATTACAGTGGGTGACTATGTACACAGAGGAATTAACACATAAAAATTGCAATTATTGAATAATTGACTTCCTTTGTATACTTTCCTCAGTCATTTTAAAGAGCCAAGATTAGCGTATAACTTTAAAACAAGAAAGGAATAAAGCAACATACATGACTAGATTTGCTCAACACAGATAAAGTACAGACACAGATAATTTTACATACGGGCAGGAAACTCAGTGCGATTTTACATTCAAGTTCAGCAATTTGGGATTTATTCAAAGCGGACCTTCTCCTTCCAGCTAAGAGGGAAGCAGGCGGACTTCACAGGCCAGGGTCCTGGACAAAAGCATGAGGCGCAAAGCTGTCATTCCGAGGCTGTGCCAAGTCCCCGGGACAGTTCCCTTGAGTCCTGATCAGCACATGCCTGTGAGAAAGCCCCTCGAGGCTGGAGAAAGGTCACCCCCAGACTTCAGAGCACCATGCCTGGTGCTCACAGAGGGCTGAGAATCCGTTACTTCCACACACCAGCCGTGGGCGTTGTCTGGAGGGGACAGAAGTGTCTTGTCTAAGTCTCGGAGAAAAAGAACCCGAGACTGATTACTGTTCCAAATCTACCCAACCACGACCCCCACCCCCAATCAGATGGTTTCCACCTGAATCCCAGAACAAATTTAAAGACTATTTATAGGGAGACATAACTGCCCTGCCCCAAAGAAGCTGGAATTCACAAGTCTGACACTGAGGGGAAATTGCTAGTGATGCAAAGAAACAAGAAAATACAACCCAGAATGAGAAGAAAAGTCAATCAAGCGAATCTGACTCAGAACTAACACAGTCTCGGCAGCCCAGGTCACTAAGACCATGTTCACAGTGCTCCATATGTTCACATGGAAAAGAAAGCATGAACCCTAAGCAGTAACTAGTGGGAAATTCATAGCACTGAACACCTGTAATAAAACAGACGAAAAGTCACAAATCCAAGCCCTCAGGGTCTTTTTTGCAAAAATTGAAAAAGAAGATTAAATTAACTGCAAAGTAAATAGAGGAAACAACATAATGGTGATCAATGTGAAGATAAGTGAAATAGACAACAAAAAAACAGAGTGAATCAATGAAAATAAAATATTTTTTAAAGATCAATAAAACTTACTAACCATTAGCCAGTACGATCATAAAAATGCAAAAATATTCAAATTAATATAATACTTAAAATACACTATGTATTTTAATTCTTCAAATGTATTTATATAAGCAAATGAAAAATAAAATATTTCACCATACTAGATGAACTGTAATAAATAAATTTAAGAGGACACTGGAAATGATAACATAGCAATATGCACTCTAGCTAAGAAAAGAGAATTAGAGAAAGACGTAAAAAAAAATTATAACTGTGCTGAGACACTGGCTGTCAATAGAATTTTTAATATAACTATGAGTGATTTCACCCCAAGAATAACCTTTTTTGTTTTTTAAGTTTCTTTTATGTTGAATTTCCTATAGTTCATTAGTTTCCTTAGTAGCCAATTAACTATAAAAAGAATTAGTTGAATTAGTAGCTAATTAACTAAAAAAGATGGAAGGAAGCAATTTACAGAACAAACGTGAAAGCTACACTCTGACTAATTGTCTCCCCAAAGCCACATCACAGGCAAAAAGACAGTGTAGTAGTATCTTGATGGTGCACTGAGGAAACAGAATTCATGCCCAGATAGTCACGCCTGTGGGGAGTAAGGCGTGACAAATACAATTTCACAAGAAGATGTGTAGATTGTACCTCACAAAGACCTTTACTCAGCCACATGAAGATATTCCTTATGACCAACACAATGGAACTCTTAGGGCTGTAGTGTGATGCCAGCAGCAGCCATGAAGAAGTCACCAGTAAGCATGAGCGCTAAATGTAAATTGACTGCAGTAAAAATAGTGAGTGGTGGGATGGGAAGGGGGATTGGTGTAGACTGAATATGGTTTATTAGTTCGCTATTGCTGCTGTTACAAATTACTACAAATTTAGGGGCTTAAAACAACATACATTGCCTGGCCGGCGTGGCTCAGTGGTTGAGCATCGACTTGTGAAGCAGGAGGTAATGGTTTGATTCCTGGTCAGGGCACATGCCTAGGTTGCGGGCTCGATTCCTAGTGTGGGGCATGCAGGAGGCAGCTGATCGATGATACTCTGTCATCATTGATGGTTCTATCTCTCTTTCCCTATCCCTTCTTCTAAAATAAAGAAACAAACAAAAAACCCCACATAAATTATTATCTTACTAGAGGCCTGGTGCATGGATTCGTGCACGGGTGAGGTCCCTCAGCCTGGCCCGCCCTCTTGCAATCAGGGACCCCTTGGGGGGATGTTGGACTGCTGGGTTTTGGCCTGATCCCCAAGAGATGTAGCAGTGCCGAAGTGGCAGGTGGCCAGGGTGGAGCCCCAGCCGGGGCCAGGTGCAGCTCCACTGCCACTCATCCCGGCCCCGCTGCACCTGCTGCCGCCACCACCACCACCGCCTGGTAGTGCTGTCACCGCCACAGCTGCGCTCGCCAGTGGTGAGCCTGGCTTCTGGCTGAGCAGTGCTCCTGCTGTGGGAGCACACTGACCACCAGGGGGCAGCTCCTGCGTTGAGTGTCTGCCCCCTGGTGGTCAGTGAGTGTCATAGCGACTGGTCGTTCCAGTCATTTAGTCGTAACAGTCGCTTAGGCTTTTATATGTATAGATAGTTCCCAAAATGGGCATTATTGGGCTAAAATCCTTTCTGGAGGTTCAGATGAGAACCGGTTCCCTTTCCTTTCCCTTCTAGAAGCGGCCTGCGGCCTGCATTCTTCTTGGCTTCTTCCCTCCTTCCGGCAGCAGTCTGACCTTTCTGACTCTTCTTCAATCAACAGCTTCTCACTGTCCCGCCTCGCCCTTTCATGTACAGGGACCTCCGTGATACATTCCCAGGCAACCCAGGATAGCGCCTCCATCTCAGGATTTTTCATCACATCTGCAAAGTCCCCTCTGCCATGGAGGGTAACATATTCCTAGGCTCTGTGAGTTAGGGTGTGATTAGTCTACTACTGAAGGAAGCATGAAAATCCAAACTACACAAGTAAGAGGAGGAAGGGGAGGATAGAAATGAAAATATCTTGGAAGTTCTTGCTTGTGTTTCTTGATAACAGAAGAGAGATATTAATTAAATCTAAACATTGATAAATCAAGGTTGTCAGAGAAGTATGCATTTTTAAAATGTAGTGTATATCATGAAAACCAGTTAAAGGACTAAAGGAATTTTAAAAATTGATTAATTCAACATTAAAGGAGAGAAATAAAAAATACTAGAGGAAATAATGTAGAAAAGATGACAAATTTTAAAAATGTAAGCAATACACATGTAAAAGGACAAAATTACCAGTAGTTGGACAAGTATATTCAGATAAAATTAAAAATACAATGGAACATATCTACAACATAAGGGTACCAAAAGTTTAAAAATAAAATTATGATAAAAGATATAGCATATAAAAGGAAACCAAATCTAGAGTAGCTGATTTTGTGGTTATAAACCAGGGTCAGTTGGTAATATCAGTAAGTTGCAAAATATTTAAAATTCTACTAAATATATTTTCTTACCAAAATGGAATGAACATAAAAAGACAATATCTGGACAGTTATGAAAAATATTTAAGTACTTAGAAATTAGATAACCTTCTTCTAAATAACCCATGAGTAAAAGCAAACAAATTAGAAAATATTATAAATAAAGTAAACAAACCAAAAATGCAACACAGGCAAATTTGTGGCTTGTACCTTTTAAGCAGCAATTAGCAAAAAATAATGGCATTGAATGCTTATCACCTTACCACAAAACTTACCATAAAATTCCCTTCACACAACTGCCCTGTGAGATTGATCCCATGGAAAAAAAATCTAGGAAAATAAACTGAGAGATACCACTCAGGAGAAAAGTCACAAGGAAGACCGACTATTAGAGGTGGGAAGGGGAGGGAAGGCTGATTATATGACCCGGGGCTTGGGGAAGAGCAGGCTTTCTTTCAAACTATCCCCTCTCTTTCCTGGGCTTGTGCTGGGCCCTCCCCCAAACCAGTCCCTTTCCTGGGTCTTCTGGGTGCCATGCCCTTATCCAATCCAATCCTCCTCCCCAGATTTCCCCAGGCTAGGCCCTCCCCTCCGTGCTCACCCTATTGGCTTCTACTGTGCTGGTGCCCAGCAAAGAAATGTCCTCTACTGTTTCTTCCCCCCCGGGAAACTAGGGGCCATTCCCTGGGGAGATGGGAAGCCTCCTGCTCCAGCGTGAAGCCCTTTGGTGGACACGGCTGTCCCTACGGTACCTGAAGAGGCCACTTCCAGGCTTAGTCAGGTGGAGGCCTAGCCAGTGGCGTTCCCTTCCCTGTTGTCAATACCTAACTAGCTGGCTGCCGGCTATAATATTGAGAGGAGCGAGGGAGAGGGCAGCTGCTCTGGGAATACCTGTGAAAGCATGCCTGCTGAGCTGAAGGATGTTCTAAAGACGAGCAGCCACATGTGCTCATAAAGGCACTTAGTGGAGGGAGTTGGCAGCTGTGTTTTGTCAAGCGGTTAGAAGCCAGGATCCCGAGACGAAGGCTGTAGAGGGGAAGCCGTAGAATTAGCGGCTTCTGATCCTGAGCAGTAGGTGAATTTCTGTCTCACGTCTTCCACTCATTTAGAAGGAAATGGGGAAATAGTCTTTTATTTAGACGGAGACAGGAAGTTCTACTTACGTCCATATGCAGTGTTGTTAGGAGGCCTTGAAAGGAGGCCTTGAAAGCGAGGGTATACTCCCTTGTGGACCTTTTTCTCTGATATTCCTGGTATATTTTCATGCTAGAAAGATTGTCAGAACCACCAGAGAGCAATCAAGGCTCTTGTAGGCTTGGCTGCACATGAGTGACATCTGTAGCTACTTCTTAATGAAGTGCTAATCTATAATAATAAAAGCACAATATGCTAATTAGACCAGACATCCTTCTGGACATCCTTCCGTCCTGCCCGACGAAGCTAGGGATGCGAGGGAAGCCCGGGTCCCGGGTGCCAGAGAGAAGCCGGTGCCAGCAGCTGGGGGAAGGAAGGCCTACTCTTGCATGAATTTCGTGCACCAGGCCTCTAGTTTACAAATATTTTCTCTTGAAAGTTGGGTTGGTCTCACTAATTCTCCCATCACTTCACTGATGGCTGGGCAGGAACTGATGGTTTGTGGTTGATTCTGCAGAGGAGAAAGTACGATGGAAGAGATGAGGGCTATCATAAAAAAATCTTTTGCAAAAAAAATGACAAATTCTCAACTACACAATTTTTCCTAAATGGTGACATAGAGTACGAGCTTCCGTAATCTGCAGCCTGCATCTTTAAGTGTCTTTAGAGCTCAGCCTGAATATCTCATGAAAAGAAAAATAAAGAGTTTTTGCAGATTCTGCTGTAAAAATGATCGCGTGAGAGACTGCAGTAGGTCCGCGGGTTCCGTGGGAGATCCATTCCTATGGCGATGTAATGCGATTTTCGCTGTAAGTCGGAACCCACCTACATAAGCACCTATGTCACTCACATGGAGCACACACACAGCAGTCATGAAGGGAAACAGTACAAAAAATTTTAAAAAAAGATAATTCCTGACCTTTACTTATGGTAAATAAATAATAAAAAACGTAAAGCACATAAGTACATACATTGAAATGACGGAACTTTTTTTTTATAAATAAATGGGAGATGGCAACGTAACCACAAAACAACGTACATCGAGTCTGACGTAACCCAAGGACTGTCTGTACAATGGACAATAGCCTAACCCTACATAGAAATAGAGCTCTGATCCACAACCAGCCCCAAACATCAACCTCGTATCTACAGTAACTAGCCCCGGAAACCAGCCAGCTACACAGCTAGACTTGTCAGAGTTCATACCAGCAAACAATCTGGGCAACTAAACGATGACCCCTGTGACAACTGGCCCCAAATTGCCAGAACTTGATTAATGACTAAACAGTTTCTTTTAGTCCTTGCTTCTAACTTAGGGAAAGCCAAGATGCGCCCATAACCACACGTGAGATGCCCCGCTGGCCATTGTCGTGCCCACAGCTCCCCGCTGCCAACAGCCTCCAATAAGAGAAAACCTGAAGCCTCCCCTTTTCTACTGCAATTCCTTCCCCCTCCAGTGCCTGCCTTTGAGTTGCTGCCAAAATGTAAATGGTGGTGTCTGAGATCCTTGCTATAGCAAGCTCTTAATAAATAGCCTGTGCTTGTTCTCATTTGGTTGGTCTTAACTTACTTCCACACTGGTATATCACAGGGCCTCTTTAGTATATTTTTAATGATCTCAGAGAGAGGAAGAAAGAGGGAGAGAGAGAAACATCAATGATGAGAGAAAATCATTGATTGGCTGCCTCCTGCACGTGCTCTGGCCAGGAATCAAACCGTGACCTCCTGGTTCATGGGTCAATGCCTAACCACTGAGCGACACTGGCTGGTCATCACAGGACCTGTTTATAGCAGATTTACAAAAAATCTCTTTAAGGCAGTGATGAGGCATTTACGTTCTCTCTCTGCATCTTCCATTTAACAGACTCGAACTTCACCTCAACATCAAGAAACATCCTTTCTATTCTTGTAAAGCTCCACTTATTAACCTGTATGTCACATTCAAGCTCTAGGTATGCTCTAGTATATACATCTTTACTTCATTCTTTTCATTTGTCCAATCTATTCCTTTTTAAAAACCTTTTGTTGAAAGTGTTACATATGTCCCTCTCTTTCCCCCGTTGACCTCTCCCAGCCCGTCCCCACCCCCCACCCCCGGCCTTCATCACTCCGTTGTCCGTGTCCACAGGGGCCTATGGCTCTAACGGTATTGTGTTGTTACACAATCTCATGCAACACAGTAAAATAGTGTTGTTGTACAAAACCTCTATAGAAGTCCAATGCGCTATCCATTGCGCCACAGAGCCACAAAACCTCTATAAAATAAAATCTACACACATGAATGTCAACTCTGTTCTTTAGTTTGAGCCTTAAGATTCTGCTTTCCATATCAGCAAACGAGAATCTACTGAAGTTTTAGTTTCCATTTCAAAGGCAGCCACCATTGGCTGAGTTTTTTCATCTTAAAATCTGTCACTATTCTGCACAAATAATAGGTTCTTTTAATTTTTGAGAGTTTACTTAAAGGGCACATAATGCTTTTTCTTTAAAAAAACCAAACAGAAAACAATTGTGTCACGACACATTTTATTTATAAATCATATGGCCTGTATATATTTGCATTTAGATTTGTAAAAGCAGAAAGTGCTTTAAGAAGCTTATATTTGATAAGTTCTACAAGTTTTGATTGCCTGTGTTTGTGGCTATTTAAAAACTTGATTCTAAGAGTGGCACTCTTTTAGTCAAATTCAGCTCCGTGTTAGTGAAACGATGACCTTTGAGTTTGCAGACAACATCTGGAGGCAGCAGCTGGGGGACTGATCAGGTGTTTTTTCCGATAGGCGTGCAGCGCGGTGCTCCTGCGGCACTGTTTAGAGATTTTCGGTGCTCACATCATGGAGCACACAGTGGTGCTATTAATTAGGAGCTGATGGAGAGCCAGAAATAAACCCTCCCGTCAAACAGAATGTCTTACACGGAGGAGATTCGAAAGTCATGCAACTTTCTGAAATTGAAATGCTCAGGGTAACAGCAAGAATAACAGACTCCCTGCTACCAAGTCAATATTCTCCAACCGCTAAATGTCAGTTTCTCTAATACCTCGTTTCTCTCTTAAATGCACAACATTGAAATGGACTTTCCCATCTTTCAAAAAGTCAGCGAGACAAAGAAAATGCTATTAAAGTACGTGGGTTCCATTGTATGTGTCTTTTAAAATAAATTCAAGTAGTGTGCATTTGCTATGATTGCAAATGGAATAACAAAGTTCATGTTTTCATTTCCCCTCACCCCAGTGCATTTATTTTTTCCTTGGCTCCTTAGTGCTTGCACTGAGCCATACGTCATATATAAGGCATACACCTCAAATATCACCTTTGGTAGGTAAACTGGGCTTTTCCTAGAACTCTGAACAAGGCTTGTGCTCTTAACACTCGTCCAGTTCCTTATCTGCTTCATTTGTAACAGATCTGGCTACGTCAAGCCTGATTCACCATTAAAAATAATACCGTCCATTGCTGCTCAGTGTGAGGTCTGTGAACTAGTAGTATGACATCATCGACAAGTTGTTAAAAATGCAAACTCTCAAGTCCCTACCCGAGACCTAGGGAATCAGGATCTGCAGCTTTGCAAGATCTCCGGGTGATTTGTCTGCACATGAAAGCCCTGCCTTGCAGTTTTCACTACTGTTACCTGAACCCCATCTCGGAACCACATCCCACCACAATGGCATCTTTGGGTGGGAGTGGGTCTGCAGAGCAGAGGGGGGATTCAGCATCTACCTTTCTAAAAGCTCCCGTTGGTTTGATACCGAGAGAAACTTCAAAACAGATTATGCGGTGGGTGACTTTACAGCCATCTAAGGCATCTGTGAAAATGCACATTCCTAGGTTTTCTCCAGATATTTGCATTCTGTAGCCACAGGGGAGCTGTTTGGAAGGCCCCCATCTAGCATCTCACAGCCCACAGTTACGCTATGGCCTTGCTAAAGTCATTGTAAAAATCTGACTTTTCAAAGAAATATACTAGTGTGTGTGTGTGTGTGTGTGTGTGTGTGTGTGTATACCTTTTTCTTATATATTCAAGAAAAATAATCTGTGTAGGTAAAAAGAAAAAAAAGCTTTCAGGCACATTTAGTCTAGGTGGGGTGTCCATTTTTTCTAAAATTCTCACAACTTTGCCTTCTCTGCCATCAGATTCACCCTTGGGTTACAGAAATGCCTTCAGCACGCACAGGGATCACATGTTCTTCAATCATGCCTACTAGAGAACATTGTTGAGTAGTTCTGGTTTGTTCATTTGTTTGTTTTAGAGACTAAAGAGACTTTCCCACAGAATCTCAGCACATGTATTTTTCACGTCTTCCTTCAGACTAACCACTGGGGTCAGTTCCGTTGCCAGTTGGCTGAGGCCCGTTGGGCGCTCATGGTGGCTGCCGCACAGGGCAGGGCGCACGCCACCGGAGGACAGCCAGGCCTCCTTTGGCAGGAAAGGAAGAAAACCCAGGTGCAGAGGAGAGCTGCGGGAGTCCTTCTGCACTTAGAAGAATTAGGCACTTAGGAGAATTAGGCTTTGTGAATAGCTGTAGCATGGCAAAGCCCAGTGCTTGGACTCAATGGAAAGTCATAATAAAGAAACATGTACTTGATAGAAAAAAATTACAAACTATTTATAATTTATAAAAATAAAGCATTCTTAAAATAAAATGTTTTCCCTGAATGTTATATTTAATTCAAATTGATACATAGCCAAAGCAAAGCTAATTGTTTCTCAAAATTTTGTTCATTTTCATACAAGGGAAACTGATTTTGCTTTTTTTACTATATCTTTAAATTCTAGTCACAGGCTCAATTGCAGCATATGAAATTTTATAATATAAATTCCATGTTACATTTGAGATAATCAATCATGTTTCAGTGTAATCCACATTGCATAGGAGACTTTTATTATGAGCATTATCGTTGTAGTATAGTAAAGTGCATTGTTAATGAAGCATGGAAAAGGAATAATTTCAACTAATAGGCATATATGTCAAATTTCAATTAGGACTATGTTGAAATTCAAAAAGAAATATGAGCATATAAATTCAAACCTTTGACCTTCACCATAAAGAACAAGGTCTGAGACAGAAATTAAACTATTTTGATGTAGCATGCAAATTTGAATAAATTAATGTGACATGACTCTTGGACTGAATATGATTTTTTAAAATGTCATGTACTTGCAAAATAGCTTGTCTATATATAGACTTCTAGTCTATATATTAAAATATTAATGAATAAAAAGCATTTAACAAAAGTTTATTGTGTGTGTAGTCTGTTAGGCAGAATACCAATAGACACACGGCTGATTCTAAACTAGTTACCAATAAACATATCACATATCAGCCTTACAGATTTTTTTCCTAAAAAAATGACAGTAATTTCTTAGGATTATTAAATATTAATTGAATTTTTCAATTTTCCTTTATATATATTTCCTTGATATATATATATTTGGTTTATTTGAATTAGAATGCAAATAATTTTTTTAATTTTTTTATTGATGAACTGTATTCTTTTTCCTATAGATTTTCTCATATTATCAGTTGTTCTGACTGTTTACCTGTGATGCTTTTTAAAAGTTATCCCTCTGCCCCATGTATTTTCTGTAATTAAATCTAGAAGCTTGTTCTTATTCAGGCCTGATTATTATACTCAAGAATATTTCATGCCCTGGCCAGGTTGCTCAATTGGTTGGAGTGTTGTCCAGTACAACAACAAACAAAGGTTGCAGGTTCAATTCTGATCAGGGCATGTGCTAGG
>NW_005871051.1:2217273-2292041 GCF_000147115.1 Myotis lucifugus | reverse complement strand
AAATGAAATGCCTTTAAAACGTGAAACTAGCCGAGACCGGTTTGGCTCAGTGGATAGAGCGTCGGCCTGCGGACTGAGGGGTCCCGGGTTCGATTCCGGTCAGGGGCATGTACCTGGGTTGCGGGCACATCCTCGGTGGGAGATGTGCAGGAGGCAGCTGGTCGATGTTTCTCTCTCATCGATGTTTCTAACTCTCTATCTCTCTCCCTTCCTCTCTGTAAAAAATCAATAAAATATATTTAAAAACAAACAAACAAAAAAAAAAAACGTGAAACTATACACACACAACTCACAGACATACACACATATTTCGGATTGATTTTCCTCAATGAAGCCATACACAGATGCTATCTGAAAATTCGGTTACCTATTCTAATAATAATTCTCTCCATTTCTAAAAAAAAGTTTAGAAATTGTTTATTGTCTTTTTACATTCCGTTTAACAAAAACATTTTTATTACATGAACATCTCAGTTGTTCCCTGACATTTATGAGGAAATTTTATTTTTTGCTTTAAAGTAACTTTTTGCCCCATCCTTAGTTTCAAAACCTAACCTTTCTCTTCTTCTAAAGTCATTTTTCAGTCCTAAAAGTATAAAGAGCAATTTATTACATAAGAAATAAGATAAAGGGCATAGAATTTATGAATTGAGATTGATGACATGCTGTATATTCTTCTGAGTGAGGTGACCAAGGTCAAACAGAAGTAAGATTAAACTGTTATCCCTGGGATTCTAAAGCCTTTTCCAAAAAATATGTAGAAACAAGACATAGAGAAATTTTAATTCAAATGTCATCTGAGACTTAGTAACTTATCTTAAATGCCCAGACAGAAAAAGATCAACAAAGTTAAAGTAATACAGCATGCTACAGGCAATTGATAGAACTATTTCATACTAAAGAGCACTTATGAATGAACAGTGAGGTTAATATATGCTTAGTTGGAATTAAAGACATATGCTATTTACATGTGGTTTACTGTAGAAGTGTGAATGGTACAGAGCAGGCTTTGCACAATGTTTAAAACACAGGAAAATAAGAGCTATTATACATTAATATTTTTGAAGATATAACTTCAAAACTATTCTACCTGTGAATTAACAGTGGAGTGTATTATTAAACAACGAAATCTTTGTTATTTTGAAGTGACTGTAGGATCCTTTCACTCAGCATCTTTCATTACAAAGACCAGGACAATGAGGTCCCGAGTGGCTAGGGTCTGAGCATGGTCAGAAAGCATGTTAAAGGGAGGACTGAAATGTGAACCATTATTGTGTTCTCAGTTACTGAATTGATTATTTTCTGGAAAATCTCTTATCTAATATAATATTTATTTTTTTAATCAATTTTTATTGATTTCAGAGAGGAAGGGAGAGGGAGAGAGATATAGAAACATCAATGATGAGAGAGAACAATTGATTGGCTGCCTCCTGCACGCCCTCTACTGGGGATGGAACCCACAACCTGGGCATGTGCCCTTGACTGGAATCAAACACAGGACCCTTCAGTTTGCAGGCTGACGTTCTATCCATTGAGCCAAACTGGGTAGGGCAATATTTCTATTAATGTAGTATGTAGTCTAGTTTTATAAACACCAATTAAATTTTTAAGTAATATAAAACCAAACTAGTTTTATAGGACTATTTTGGGGTTCTCATTCTTTAAACAAAGCCATTTATTTCCCATACTAACACCAAAGGTGTTTTACTGTCACTTTTGCACTTAGAAATGAAAGGGATAATTCTGTTACCTATAGGAGTGTTAAATGTTTGTATTTTTTATTGTTTCTCTAATGGTACAGTTACGTTTATTTTAGGAAAGGCATGCCCAATAATAAGTATACATAAAGTTGAAAATTAAAAACTATGGTTTAAAATGTGAACTAAATTTATAAGGTAAATTCGACAGTACGAAAATTTTGGGGGGAGAAGGATTAAGAAGTATAAATTGGTAGTTACAGGATAGTTAAGGGGATGTAAAGTACAGCATAGGGAATATAGTCAATAATATTTCAATAACTCTATATGGTGTCAGATGGTACTTAATTTATTGGGGATGATTACTTAGTAAGTTATATTATGTCCAATCACTGAGTATACTCCTGAAGTTAATATAATATTGTATGTACACTGTGATTGAAAAATAAAAAAAAACATAATTTATAAAAAGAGATAACGATATTCCATTTTCAGATGATTATACTTATTAGTTAAAAATCACTTGATGTGTATGATAAGAAGGTTTCTAGCAGATGTCTCTTTGATGTAAGATATAAAACAGCACATACCTCATTAAACAACACATCAAAAGCATAAAAATGCAACCATTAATCTATATTTTATAATTCCCACATAATAACTCTAAGTAAAACTCATTGAACACAAATGAAAGAGCTGTGAAAGAAGGTGATATTAAAATTCACATATGGTTCAGTCCTTGTTCCTTTGAATTTTATCAAACATCTGTTGGTTCAAATTGAATATAAAGGAGGAAAAACATTTTAATATATAAATGACAACATAGGAGCATTTCCAATAGGAAAGATGACCACTTCCATAAGTTCATAAAAAATGAACATGTTAAAGAAGGATGCTAGACTCAAGGACCATCCAATCCAACTCCTCCATTTACAATGAGTGAATTGAGGCATGTAGCAACTAACTAACTTGCTCACACAATTATCATATTAGAATCTTGATTAGATTAAGCTTATTGTGCAAATATTTCAGACCTCTTTCCAGTATTCTGCCATGTTATCTTAGAAGTATATTTTCTATCGCAGAGAATCTTAACATCTTAGAATTCAAATGTTTTTCATTCAACATCTAAGCAGAAGCCCGATGCAGGTGTAATACGTAAAGTCCAGTAAGAAGTATCATGAAGGTAGAGAGCATCTTTGCTTGCTCATGCTTCCTTACCTTCATTATTCCTCAGTTTGGCCAGACAGAACATTCCTAGACATGCCCTGATGCTGGCATTTCTTATCTCTCTCACAATTATTCTCATTTTCAATGGAAGCCTGAGCAATTCCATTCAAACTATTCTTGTTCTTAACTAGAGACCTGGTGCACGACATTTGTGAACTGCAGGGTGGGGGGTCCCTCAGCCCAGCCTGTGCCCTCTCGCAGTCTGGGACCCCTCAGGGGATGTCCGCCTGCCAGCTTAGGCCTTCCCTGGCCTAAGCCGGCAGGTGGACATCCCCAGAGGGTCCTCAGTGCTGCCACGGAGGCAGGAGAGGCTCCTGCCACTGCCGCTGTGCTCGCCAGCCGTGAGCCCACTGGTGAGACTGACTTCTGGCTCAGCAGTGCTCCCCCTGTGGGAGTGCACTGACCACCAGGGAACAGCTCCTGCATTAAGCGTCTTCCCCCTGGTGGTCAGTGCTCGTCATTGCGACCGGTTGTTCGACGGTCGATTTGCATATTAGCCTTTTATTATATAGGATATTAAGTAAATATTTAAAACCCATATATTTCTCTAATTTACCTACTTTTCTCCTCCCTAACTCTATTTCTTGTGCTGTTGCCACTGCCATTATTTTACTCATGTAGGGGCTGGTCCTACCCTGTTCTCTCTGTCCCACACTCATCTGCCGAACTCGGGCCTGTTTCCTGACATGCCGAGAATAGATTTGTTTGCTTCCCTGACACCCCACAGACAGACCCTTCCCAAACCACTCACCCAACGTTTATCACAGGGACCTGAGCTCGGCAACATATTTACCTGCCTCATCCAATGTATGCTCCTTGAGCACGGGGATTTTGTCCAATTCACTATTGCATCCCCCACATTTAGAATTGTGCCTGGTTTATGGTACACACACACACACACACACACACACACACAACCTTTTTGAATGAATGCAATAATTTAGCCATGGTTTAGAAAAAAATCTCTGATTACTTATGTTTAGTTCCCAATTTTCTCTAAATTGTGCCTGTTATTTTCTGTGGAGGATAACAAGTTCCAAGATTTTAATAGGCCTTAGTCTATTTATTGTATTATAGTTCAATGGATTGCTTTTATGTACTACTGAGATGAGCACATTCTCTAGAATATCCTACTCAATCATGAATAATTGTCCTGGAAACTAGAATGTAGGGCTTTGGTCGGCTCTATTCTGCTGAATCAGTAATGGCTATTTAGAATTTGTTTGTGACAATCTTCAGTAAAGAAATAACCGACGGGCAATTATTTTGTTTGCTAAAAGAGTGCCCATGCAAATATCTTTATTTTATTTTAAAAAGGCTTCAATTAAATGTAAATATAGTTGCTATCATGTAATCTAAATATTCATATAACATAAAGATATAATTTTAAAATTACAAGGGAGAAGTATATAAATAAGATAAATGATCTGCCCTTTGGGGCCTTTAAATCATACTAACATACACAAACTACAATGTAACTTTACAGGTGATCATAAATCAAATAATAAAATTTACCCAATGTTTATATTCTAATTCTAATAAAAAACTGTTTTATTGTTAACACAATAGATATTTATTGTATTATGTAGTTTCTGTGTTGTATAGTGTGTTTGTAGCATCCTTGTACAATTTATTCTGTATCAGGAAGTATATCCTACAAAATGCAATTTTATCCATTTTTCTCCTCCCTGTCTCCACTACCTGCCACTTGAAGCCACTCAAAGCCTTCCATGCCCAGACAAATTGATGAGATTTTACTCAATCAGAAATTTAGACTTTAAAAAGTTCGTTCTGATTCCAGATACCTTTTAATATACCAATTTATTGTAAAGTGAATTTATTATCTGGAGAAATAAACATAATTAGAAGAAATAAATCATTAACTTATTTGCATTTGAGTAGATTCCTTCTCTGTTGCATTTTGCAGGTAGTTACATAGTACACAGAAGTAAAGTTTATTAAAATAATAAACGGCACGAAGACTTTATGGACATCATATATAACCACTATACTATTTGGACTCAGTTAAACTTATTAAAGTTATTGAAAATAATACCAGCTAATGATTAGTTAGTACTCACTTGTGCTTGAATCAATCTCATTATTTTGCATATATTACTCATCCAATCTATATCTAAGGTTTGGCGCTATTTTTATCCTAATTTTACAGATGAAAAACTGAACTACTGAGGGGTTAACAACCATCCAAAGTCAGCCTGTGGAGGATCCAGATATTGAACCAGACAGTTTATCTCCACACCTTTAACCACCTACTATTCTGTTTCTCTCTCTTTAAAAAAAAAAAGACAAATTATTTTCACCTCTTACTCAGGCAAATAGAACTTTAGATGCCTTGAAATAGTTATATGATTTTTTTTTTTAGTGTTTTGGTTCTTTGAAATGTGCTAAAATTCAAAATCAATTAAGTAAATCTAACCTTCTTACAGCAAGAATCGGATGATGGTTATACTCCCAATATTCAGCTTTTTAGTGTAAGAATACTATATTTGCTACATTGAAGTAACTCTCTGCAGAAGAAATTACATCGACTTTTGGGTCCATCCGGGCAAATTACCTACCTGAAATCTCAGCTCTCAACTAGTGATAGTTCATAATTTCTTTTTGACCAATTTAAGTGTGGAAGAAAAATTGGATAGTCTTCATTTCCTAAAGAAATTTCTTTTAAAAGCCCAAGTGGATAACCTGCCTCCAGGAGTTACCTTTAATATGTTAAAGCATCATAACCTTTAGTACAATGTTCTCCAGTTGATAGGTCACATCTTTATTGTAACATGTCGGAAGGTAAGGAAATACCTTCAGAGGCAGGAAACTGTAAGGACTTTTCAGGGGCAGTTGTTACTGACATTTTCAAATAGTCATTTTTGAAGATTTAAAGCCATTGCCTATTTTTCTTTTTTGAGGCTTTTTGAGAAATGTATCCCACATATCTATTCCGATGCTTTCTGGTTTTCTACTGTGAACTTTTCTCTGAAACCATTTATGTAGTTTAAAGTTCAAGGTGATGGTCACTTTTCCGTCTCTGAGAAAGATGACCTTTCTGCTTTTGTCGACTGTCACCTCCTCAGAACTAAGTTCAACTTAAAGTCAGATGTTGAATAAGGCACGTTGACCTTAAATTATAAAACGTAACCAGTTTATGTCCTAAATTATTCCTTGTGTATACATTGGTATTTCACGTGATTAAAAGATCTTGAAGCTATGTTTAAGTTGTTGCAAGTCAAAACATGAGATATCCAGCTTAAAACTTTATTTAATAGAAAAACAAAAGGAATAATTAAAAAGTTATAATTTTGCTTGGATTTATCTGCTGATGCGGAGCAAATCAGGAGTAGAACTATACTGGCAGTCATGTGATGTGTTTGTGTTTGGGAGAGGGTAATGTTTGGGGAGGTAGAGAATGGAGGGTGTGGTCCATGAATCATAAATTCATATATCTCCGAGGACCAAGCAGACGCAGAAAGGAGGTAAAAGGAACCAGGTAGGGGCTGTAGTAAACAGACAGATGTACCCATTTATATATGGGAGCTCCAGCTAATTGCTGACCTGCATGAAAGTGGATTCTCTGTAGCAAATCTTCTCACAGTTCAAGAGAGGCACAACATCCAGATTTGTTTGATCTCCATGTTCACATCCCAGCAACTAATCTAAATGTCTTAAAATTCTCAGTGAACCAATCAAAATATATCTGTTTACTAGACTGAGCACCAAGAATCCAGTCTTTGCTTTATTCAGTGATTCAAGATGACCCACTGGAAGAGAAAGGTGAAGACGCATAGAACAGGGCCAGGATCAGCTAGGACTTCTACTTCGAGGAACCACCAAGGTTTTGAACAAGGGAGGACTACATGTTAAAAGCTTAGGGAACACGAGAGCCTATCTCCAAATGAGTATTTTATTTCAAAGCAGTCCTCTTGACTACTAGTTTATTGTCAATTATGTGAATATTTACTTCTTAAAATCTCTTGTCGTATATTTCCCCATTATTTAGAGAAAGTTTACTAGTTATAAATTAAAGTAAGCATTATTACTTTGTAATTAGCAACTTGATTCATTATCATTTTAATACAGTGACAATAGTTATTGAACACGTACTATTTAACAAACTGATAATAATAAATAATAAAGGAATAAATAAATATTAATACAAGAATAAACTCTGTTTTACATGCTCACACTCTTTCCCACTCCTATATGTATGTTGTTGTTTTTTTACTACATATATGTATTTACTTCTCTTGATTTAAGACTAAATCAAAGAAGACTGCAGCTCATTTATTTGAGTGAAATGAAACGTGGTTATAGGATACCAGGGATCCATAGGTGATAATTGCAGTTTGTGGGAAAACGATGCTATGGGAAATAATATATTTTAAAATGTAAGGCTATATGTTAACTATAAAATGAGACATACAATGCCCACATGGAACTGTTTTCTACACACTAAGCCATTTATTGCCTCATTAATCTTAGTCTCTTTCTTATCTAGGAAATCTCCGTGTTCCGTATGAAACACGGCTTTGTTTTCTACATCAGCGTGCTTTGTGTCGGTTGAGGTCCAAAGACAGTAAACTCATAGCTCACTTTGAGAATTAGTAGGCAACGTGCTGTCCCTTCATTCTACTGGGAACTTAGCAGAAAAGTATAAAGACCCATCCCAACCAGATAATGAGAAAACAAAATGGTAATACTTAATGTTTCAACTTATGGTCAGACTGTAGTCATGATAATAAGATAGTTTATGCCTGCTAAGGTGCTTTTGCTAATATTCTTATTCTGAAATTCTATAAAATCACATTTATTTTACCCATTTATTTGCATTTGTTTTTCTACTCTACGAATGCAATAGTTTCCACATGTTAATGTGCCTTGTTTTACGGCTTTATTTTCTCCTTTTTTGGGTAAAGCATCTTTCAGTGTTCTGTTTGCTCTCTGCTATGCAGATAGTGGATAAAGTGATTACAAAGAGCTTGAATGAGGACACCCGGGCATGGCCTCTTTACTGTATCACCTAGTTCCTGTGGTTCTTCTACACTAGACCCAACTGCAGAGTGTCTCAGCTTTCATCCTCCCCATCCCCTCTGTTTTTGAGGCCTGGACGTTGGAAGGATTTGTGTCTCTCTCCTTTTGGATCAAATATACAAAAACAGAAAATCTATACATTCTAAGAAAAAGAAAATTCAACATGTACATGTGTCTTTCAGTCACAAATATTCAGCCACCTGCTCGAAGGTTCTCACGTGTGTATCCCTCACACGCCTCCCTCGTGTCCATCTGTGTGGCCCGACCACGTGGGCCCTACACACGTGGCGAAGGGGCCGCAGCTGGCCTGATGCTGCACTGGCCTGTGCAGATGTGGAAAGGAAACACACCCTGTCCCTGATGTTAGCTCTGCTGAAACCCCAGCGACACCTTTTCTATGGCGGGACCAAGGGAGGTGGGGCCTGGTACCTCAGGCTGTAATTCCATGCAGATAAAAACCACTCATTGTCCCAGTCGCGGCTCAGAACCCACCCCAAGGCCCTCTCCTCTCCATCCACACTCCACCTTCTTTCTTTTTCTCTTTCTTTTATTCATGGACTTTCTTTTCTTTTTTTTTAATATATATTTTATTGATTTTTTACAGAGAGGAAGGGAGAGAGATAGAGAGTTAGAAACATCGATGAGAGAGAAACATCGATCAGCTGCCTCCTGCACATCTCCCCACTGGGGATGTGCCCACAACCCAGGCACATGCCCCTGACCGGAATCGAACCCGGGACCTTTCAGTCCATAGGCTGACGCTCTATCCACTGAGCCAAACCGGCCACGGCGACTTTCTTTTCTTGATAGTGTTAGTTGTTTTCTTTAATTTTGTGTTTCCTTTAATTCCCAATGTCAGTCACTATATCAATAGATAACGATTCGTTTGGATTAAAATGAAGAGAAGTGCAGACTCTGAGAAAGAAAGAAGTAACTTACCATTTATTTTCACGTGACTACATATGCTCTTGCTTCAGGAATTTTATAAATTGATTTTAAAAGCAGCTGGAGTATAAAAGGGCCCCAAATAAACAGAAATTATAATGGTGGGATGAGTTGTTTTCCTTTAGGAACTGAATGTTGTTGTTTTCAACCACCTCTGATTTTTAAGCATCAGCTGCTAATGAAGAATTTTAAAGGGATTTTAAAACAGAGCATTTTAGACTGGAAGACTGTGTTTTGATTTTCCGAGGGTTTGATTAAACTACAGTCCTTTTAAGTGTGTTCAGTATCAAAGGACGGTCACGCCCAACACAAGTTTTTACATGTTATTTTTGTTAATTATTGCAAATTTTGCATGTAACCAAATGAAGAAATTTATCACATATATAAAAATGTTCAACATATTTCTTTCCAAAACCTAATTTTCTTCATTTCTCAAACTAGCTGTTAATAAATATTTTTAAAAGTGGAATGTTAATAAAAATAGATTATGTGAAAAAAGACTCAATTTAATTTGTCAAATGACATTAATATTCTTTTTGAAATATGTATAAATGAATAATTTGCTCTTTGATATAAAATAACTTTCAAAACTGTCAATGTTCATTATAAAAGTGATTCCCATGTAACAAATATTTCAAATAGTTGTTTTAAAACATTAGTTTTATCTTTATATGAAATACTTCTTCCTCTCTCTCTCTTTCCCAAATAAATACTGTATTATGTGATAAAGGAAAGGATAAAAGTGTTCTAAGTTAATGAATTATTAGAGTATTTAGATGCAGAACAGATCCTCGGCTTCCCTTTTGCCTTTTTAGAGCTTTGCCTCTGGGGTACTTTGACTTGAAAGCATTTGCTGAGGAGGGCGTTGCATTGATGATGACGCTCAGAAGAAGATGCACTTGTTTTATAAGAAACTTTTAATCTTTCCACAAGTTCATTAAAACATGTTGAAGATAGTACAGGAGAACTGTAAAGACAAAACAGTATTTCTGAACAGTGGATCAGATTATTTCAAAGATAAACAAGTCTCTCTGACTATTTTTAATTATGAGAAGACCATAAACAAATGCATATGCAGTGCTACTTATTCACTTGGAATAATTCTTATTGAACTTCTTAATTAGCTTTTATCTTCAAAATGGTATATGGTATCTATATCAAAAATTAAACATAGCCACCTCGTTTTTAATTTGATCTGATTTTCAAAAATGCCACATCTAAGACTTTAAGTATACATTCACACATCAAAATTCTTTCTATTTTCTTTATTCTTTTTCTTTTTATTTTGACAGTAAAAGGAAATGCATAACTTCTTTGAACACTATCACTCACAACTTCCTTGCCACCATTCAAGTTTAGCTTAGGTGTAGAAGCAAAGGACTTTGAAAAGCTAAGCTCATCTCCAGGGATTTGAGGAACAGGCATAAAGGAGAGGCAGAGATAAATATTAGAAAAGCTCTGTGGTTCTCAGAAACAGGTGTGATTTGTTCCCGCCTGGAATCTTCTCCCTCTCCCTTCATCCATGCTTCTTTTCATTTATTTATTTACTTTTCTGTTCAGGCATATATTTATCTCATTAGGCTTCTAGCTTCCCACTTCTCAGCTTCTCACCATGACCTGATCTCTCTAGAGTTTCTATTTTGTTCTGATTTTTATCTTGTAGCTTTTTGTTTTTAAGTGTTTACCTTATATTTGTGCAGAATGTCAATTATTTGTTTCTCTATTCATTCTTAATATATTTTATCTCTCAATATTCTGAAATAATAACTTACTAATGGATTTTAATGGTATTATTTGTAAAATATACCACAGTATTGTGCCTTTCAGTCTTTGAAATAATATGCTTAATTTTGTAAGTAAACTTTTTATTTTAAAGCAGTTTTAGATTTAGAGAACAATTGTGAAAATAGTATAGAGAATTTACATATACTTCACTCCTAGTTTTTCTTACTATTGACCGCTTACATTAGTATGGTACATTTGTCACAAGTGATGAGCTAATATAAAGACATACACTATTGCTAACTAAAATGTATACTTTATTCAGATTTCCTTAGCTTTTTTATTTTCTATTTTGTTCATTAGTTTATGTTGTTCATTAGATGCCACATATGAGTGAGATCATGTGATACTTGTCTTTCTCTGACTGGCTTATTTTGCTTAGCATACTACTCTCCAGGTCCCTCCACAGGGTACAGATTTCCTTAGCTTTTACCTAATAACCTTTTTCTGTTCCACAAGAAAAGGATATTATACAACATTTAATTGTCATATCTCCTTAGGCTCCTCTATCAATAAACTTCTGAGAGTTTGTTTGTTTTTGATGACCTTAACCGTCTTGAATATTACTGCTGAAGTATTTTGTAGACTATGCTTCAGTTGGAATTTTTCTGATGTTTTTCTTATGATTAGACTGTGGTTAAAAGTTGGGGGAGGAAGACCACAGAGGTAAATTGCCATTCTCATGACATCATATCAGGGATACACATTGTCAACGTGACTCGTCGCTGTTAATGTTGACTTTCATCACCTGGCCGAGGCAGTGTTTTTAGGTTGCTCTTTCCCCCTCTTTCCATACTGTTAACTTTGGAAGGAAGTCACTATGCCAGTCCACACCTAAGATGTAGGGAGTCATTCTTCCCATTCTTGGGTATATACATACATTAATTGAAACTCATGTATATTTTTGTTCAATAATTTATTTTTATCAATAGGGATATTTATTGGATGTCAGTATCAATATTGGATCTTTATTTTGTACTTTGGTTTATAATCCAAGACCACTTTATTTATTCAGAAGCTCAGGTGGTTATGGGCCTTAGTAGACATTTCAGGTGATTCCTGTGTCCCTTTGACATACTTTCAATATTGGTTTTTGTTCATTTGGTGCCTTGGTTTGTTTCTTTTAGTACTTCTGTGCTTTCTGGAACTACAAGATGCTTCAAGCTCATCATGTGTGTTTCCTGCAGCCCTAGAAAGAGACATCTCTCCAAGGTACCGTGTTTCCTTTTATTGAGAATGATAGCAGAAACTAAGATTTAGGTACTAGGCGTGGTTGTTACCATTGGTGTGTCATTACTTCTAGGCCCTCTCAATATATATATATACTGGAGGCCCGATGTACGAGATTCCTGCAAGGGTAGGCCCTCGCAGCCCCGGCTTTGTCTAGATGGTCCTTCCGCTGTTTGGCTGTTCAGTCGATTTGCATATTATACAAATTATGCATACCTTTGTGTAGCAATATGTGTCTATATTATGCTAAACATGAGGATATAACAATGACCTAAATGCTAATTTATCACCACATTGATTATTCTAGAGTTATCTGTTATCTTGCTGGTGTATAACCTCCCACTCCAAAAGTGAGAACCTGATTCCCACCATTCACCATCCGCTTATTTAATCATTAATTTCCAGTGTACACATACAGCTGTTTCAGAATTGTGCATTTGTGCCTATGTGGGGAGAATTTTTTACCAGCCAGATTACAGTTTATGTGTAGTTTCTTTTGCACTTCTCTTACAGACTTCATTTATTTTTAAAATCATTGAGGTCAGAATCTTCAGTGAGGTGGTTTCATTCATTTGTTACACAGTGAGAATGTTCTTTTAACTTCCTGCATTCCATCCTGGGATCCTCTGGCTTCCCAAATGTTTCAAAAAATATTTTCATAAATAAAGTTTACTCTTTGTGCTGTAAAGTCCTATTGGTTTTGACAAATCTTTGGTATTGTGCTTCCACCATTACAACTTCATGCAGAATAAAATCTACCACCGTAAAAGATCCCATATGATCCACCCATTTACCTCTCCAGCCCTCTCCTTCCCCCTGAACCTTTAGAAACCAGTGACTTTTAAAGTCTAGTTTCATCATATAATTGGAATCAGACAATATACAGCTGTTTCAGACTGACTTGTTTCACTTATAAATATGCATTTAAAATTCATGTATGCATTTGCACGGCTTGCTTGGTCATTTCTTTTTAATTGCTAAATTGTATTCCAATACATAGATATACTATATTTTCTTTATCCTTTCGCCTCTTAAGGATATATTGGTTGCTTTCAGTTTGGAGTAATTATAAATAAATCTTTTTCAGACATCCAGGTGCAGGTTTTTATGTAGACATAATTATTTAAACCAGTGGGCTAAACATCCAGAAGTATGGTTGCTGGATCTTATGGACAGGCGATGCTTAGCGTTGTGAGAAACTGTCTAATACTCTTTCTGCACTAGCTTTGACTTCTGGTGTAATGTTGGATAGGAGTGGTGAAGTGGCCAAGGATCTGAGTAGGAAGGCATCCCATCTCTGACCATTAAGTGTGATGTCAGCTACTTGTTTTTTAATAGAATTTTTTATCAAGTTGAGAAAATTTCTCTTTTTCTCGTTATCCAATAGTTTTTACCGCTAACGTGTATTGCACTTTTATCAATGCTTTTTGTGTGCCTGAATTGATATTGTTACATGATTTTTCTTTTGGTATGTTTATATGATAGATTTCATGGATTGATTTCTGAGTGTTGGGCCTGACTTGCTTACTTGGAATAAATCTTTTATGGTATATAATCCTTATGCACTGTTGGATTCAATTTGCAAATATTTTGTTGAGGACATTTGTGTCTATGTTTAAGAGAGATTCTGGTTTGTATTAGAGTAACACTGGCCTCACAGAATGTGTTAGGAAGCATTTTTCTGCTTCTGTTTTCTGAAAGAGATTATGGAGATTGGTATTATTTTCCCCTGAGGTATTTGGCAAAATGTATTATGCAAGCATGTGGGCCTGGTCCTTTTTTGAAGAATATTAATTATTAAGTCACAGCTTAGGCACTATCTGGAGGATGGCACTGTATAAGGCTGGGGTACTATTATTCAAGATATTCTGTATCCTTTGAACCAATGACTTGCATATGCTACAGTCCTGAGAAACTAGAAGAGTCCAGAACACAGGTGGAAAGAAGGTTGAAATGAAGCTCTCTGTGTCTAGGCAAGTTACCCCCTTGAAGATGATGTAATTCTTGTCCCCAGGTTTTGGGGTTCTAGAGGATTAAAATTCTGGTCTTCAAGATAGTACATTTCCATCAGGGCCTTAGTAAAATTCTGAAGAACTTAGAGCTACATTTTTCACCCTTTAATTTGGGGTTCTTTATACTGAGAGATAAGCAGGCAAAAAAAGTAGTTACCGTAGTGGTGGTGGGGATTGAACATGATCATCATGAGAAACTAGTGGCTCAGTGCACAAATTTGTGCACATGAAAAGAATATTAATTAGAAAAAATATTTTAATATCGCTATTCGCTCTTTCTCTTTAATAGAAGTGTCAACCAAATTCATGGTCCACAATGACAGATTGAAACACACACATGCGATTGGCGCCAGCGAGAGCTTTATATGTATCGCTCATGCGCGAGTCAACTTAGCCTTTTATAGATATAGAATAAACTTGCTTAATTAGACCTGCTTTCTGATTTAGCTAAACTTTTTCTAGCCCAGTGAAGCGCCCCAACTTCTCTTTCTGGTAATTGTCAGCAACACAGCAGTAAATATCAACACAAAGCAGATTATTATTGTAGATCACACAGGAAGAACAAAGGGTAAAATATTTAACTGCAGCAGTGTTTGACTATATTCTGCGCAGTGAGAAAACCTGAAGTCATTTTCAAGGTCCACCATTTCTTACTTCTTTTTAGTCTGGTCAAGTTTATAAGCTTTCTAAATCTCCGTTTTCCGGCTAATGAAAAGAAAATAGGATTCCGCTGAATCTCCTATCTACCTACTCCAGGACTTCTGTGAGGATCAAATGATTTGAGGCACGGGAAAACGCTTCACAGACATTTGGTTAAAGTGTAAAATGTTTGCACCTGGCTATAAAGCAAGTCATGTTCCTGGGCTGAAGAAACTCCAAGGAGGCTAGTGGCTAGGAAGAGGAAGCCAGGCATTGCTATGTGATATCATTACCGGTCACCCACAGAGACCATTTCTGTGGTCTGGGCTGGGCTGGGCTGTGGGCTGCATTTTGTGCCATGGGGTCTTGGCAGCGTTGGCTGTGATTTAGAGGGCTATCCCGGGTGGTGGTGGGGCCTGTGTCCCACTTGGGGGAAGCTGAGTGTTGCTTTGTGGGTGCCAGGTCCGCAGTGCCGTTTCTTTGTAAATGGCCAGTGCGCGTCATGGCAGCTCCTGCATTGAGCATCTGGCCCCTGGTGGTCAGTGTGCATCATAGCGACTGGTTGGATGGTCGAAGGGACACTTAGCATATTAGCCTTTTATATATATAGATGGGATAGAAGAAGAATGTGTCTGAAACTTTGAAAGATTCATGCAATAACCTCTTAATGCTTCCATGTGTGATAATAAAGATACATGGGCTATTATAAGAGCTATGTCCTAGTAAGGACAAGGTAACTAGGGACTGACATCTCACTGGTAACACCTGCAGAGAGAAATGTAGACCTGTGGAAATGTTGGCTGTAAGTGAGGGGAGTCTAGAAAGGGCAGTGAAGAAAAATGATGAGTATTAATTGTGATTTTGTACTGTGGCTTTTAACACAAACTCTCCCATTTTAAGGGTTTTAAAGAATTGTCATTGGTCAGCATCCTTACGTGTCAGTAACAGAGCTGACTCTTTGTGGAGCACACCACAATCTGCCTGGTATACAGACTTGACAATACGGCACTTACTAGTCATTAGAAAGAGGATGCATATATATGTTTCCTTCCACAGTATATTTTTCACCTTTAGGACTTTTCAGTTCTCTGCAATAAACAGGATGCTAATAAAAGGAACTATAGAACCCACTGGTTAAATATGAATCATCTATTTACTAAGACAGAAAGAAAAAGGCCATATTATTGTACATGTCTCTTCTCAAATATCCATAAATATGCCTTCTGTAATTTTCATTTAGAAAGTATTTTTTAATATATATTCCAAAAACACCAGGCCAGAATACTTTTACACAGAATAATAGCCTCTATAATATATCATAAATAGTATTATATGATGCTCCAAGTAAATAGTGAGTATAAACCCAAATTGATGGTGACGCAAATAGAATGATTTTTTGACCCAAACTAGCAAAATGCTTTTTAGCTTGAAATTGAGTAACTCCCTGTTAAATAAGCATAATAATTTTCCTGCCATACATTATATCTGACTATTCAAAATATAAATCTGAGCACTGCTTATGATTTGCTTGGCTTACCTTTAATCTATTAATTAAACATTGTCTGATATGTGGTAGGATGCTTTTGGAAGCTGTGCCTCACCGGATTAAATTCCTGAAATGACTGGCTTCCAATCCACTAGCCATCCAATTAATTGTGTTTCTGCACTAATCAAATGCTCTGCAGATTTCCCTGGTTTTCATCCTATTTCCAGAAACAGGCATTGTAATACAGATTTGTATGTATGTATACAGAAGCTAGGAACTGATCTTTGCAAAGGCCGACCAAGTGGGGAAAAAGGAGCTCAAATTTTTGAAAATTGCAACTGGATTTATTTTAAATGCTTGGTCACTTTCAAATTTTAATTAATTCCAAATGTACTTACTCTCTGTGGCTGGATGAGTCCTTTAGCCATTAGGACTTTTTTTCCAAATACTTTGTGTCTACTCCATCTTACACACAACATTTAAGCAAGGAGACTGATGTTAACCTATATATTAAGTATTGGCAAGGCCAAATTTCTTTATTCCTTTTTTTAAAATAAAATAAATAATATACATATATAAAGAAATTTTAGTGTTTTATATTTTAATTTCAATTGTTTCCCTAGTAGTATACTAACAAAGATTCAAGAAACCTAAGATAGATATGACTTACAGAATACAAGATAACCAGGCTATTTGCATAAAATAAGACTAAAAATAAGAACTATAAGCAGAAACTTTCATTACTAAACTTATATTTACTCTTAAATTGGACACTACATAAAATGTGCGAAGACCATAGTACATATGAATGTGCAAATAAGAAGCCTAGACGTTTTAATACAGTTTCTGGCTATAGGAATGTAGTCTTGCTATTTTTCAGCAATTTTGACTGATAACATCTGCACAAGTTGACAAATAAGTCACTCTAAATCAATACTAAATTGACCTGAATGCTCCAGGTAGAAGCGATGACTTGAAATAGATGTTTTGAAAATAACAGGAAGAATTTTAGCACATAAGGGATTTATACTTATATAATCTGCATATAAGCAAGAGGTTTATATGTACATAGAAGTAAATTCTCTTGGATTACAAATTTAAATAATAAATATAAATACCTGGAAAGATTTAAAATTTTTTTCTGTTTATTATAATCTGAACCAAATGGAGAGGAGTGTGGCAAAACATGCCCTCAATTAGAAATGACCTTAAGGGTTTTTGTTGTTGTTATTGCTCTTTTAATTTATCTTTTTTAAAAAACATATTTTTATTGATTTCAGAGAGGAAGGGAGAATAAGAGAGAGAGAGAAACACAGATGATGAGAGAGAATCGTTGATCGGCTGCCTCCTGCACGCCCCCTTCTGGGGATGGAGCCAGCAACCCACACATGTGCCCTGACCGGGAATCGAACCGTGACCTCCTGGTTCATAGATTGACACTCAACCACACCAGCCAGGCTAGCCTGTGTTTTTAAATCTTAGGATACTTAGTTATTAATTTTAATTGCATTTTGAGACCATACTTCCCATGCTGTTCATGTTATTAATTAAATAATTAAGCAGAAATCATAATCTATATGAATCACTGAACATTTGTTATTGTGGTTGCTGCTGAAAAAGGCAGGAAAAATAAAGCAATCTTTTGTTTGCATCTTACAGGATTATAATTGTGTATATGCCTTCAAGTACAAGATTCTTCTCATCTACACATTTTGTTTGACCTTATAAATGAAATAATGAGAGCAGCAATGAACTTGCACTTCCCTAAAGATTTCCAAAGCTTTGACTGATCTTTCTGGGCTCCCCAAAGATACTTTACTAGCCTGTGGGCATCTGCTAGGTATTCTTAAACAAGGTGAACCTTAAGGAAGGGCTCATGAATTTGAGTGGCTGTTCTACATAAAAGATATGCAAATCAAAGCATTACCAAAACACATTAAATGCTCCGCTGCAAAACTTCATGAATCAAACATGGACTAAATCATATTGAATTACATTTCATAATGCTGTGGTTTATTTACTCTCTTTAAAAACACACACCAAAGTATCTTTAAAAATATAATTGCATTTATGGATCCTCAAAAACTTTGAGCAGTGCTACTTTCCAAGTAATATAAAATATGGAGAGGGAATAAACACCCAGATAAGTGATTGACTTACCTACAGCCAGCGAAGGAGTTAACGTTGGAGTAAGAAAAAGCATCTTGATTGGCTCCCTGTCCTGTATGTACTTGTCCTGATTATAGGGAAATAGCACTTTTTCTGTAGAGACACCAGGCTGATCATTTTTAGACACATATTTAAACCTGTAAGTTTAAGCCAGAATCCTTGAGAGTATGGGACAGGTATCAGAAGTTATAGCCAGGATAAAAATGCTATATTTTACTCCAAGCTGATTATAAAGTAACTAGAGGCCCAGTGCATGAATTCGTGTATGGGTGCGGTCCCTGGGGTCCCTCCAAGCTGATCGGGGCTGTCTCACCCAGTCCTGATCGGGGCTGGCCAGCCAGCTGAGGGGAGGGACCATGGGAGTTTGGCTGTGGGAGCTCACTGACCACCAGGAGGCAGCTCCTGTGTTGAGCGTCTGCCCCCTGGTGGTCAGTGTGCATCATAGCTAACATCCAGTCATCCGGTCATCTGGTCGTAACGGTCGCTTAGGCTTTTATATCCTATCTAATAATAGACAAACATGGTAATTGACCATACCTCCGCTACGCTTCCCATTGGCTAATCAGCAGGATATGCAAATTAACTGCCAACAAAGATGGCAGCTGGCAGCCACGCAGCTGAAGTGAACATGAGGCTTGCTTGCTCCAGTGATGGAGGAAGCCAAGGTTCCCCGCCTGCCACGGCCCAGCTCTGAGCTCCGGAAGCAACAATGTTTCAATTATAGAAGCTAAACAAACTCCAGATACCTGCTTTCAGCCAGCCACGGCCTCAGAGCTGGAGCCGGGCCTTAGAGCTAGAGCCAGCTCTCAGCTCCAGTGACAGCTATAGAAGGTAAATAAATCCCAGAATAAAAAAAAAGAAAAAAAAGAGGCTGGGAGCTTCAGTCGCCCGCCAGCCTGAAAATGGCCCTCAGCCCCTCACCCAGACTGGCCAGGCACCCCAGTGGGAACCCCCTACCCTAAAGGGGGTGTGACCAGCTGCAAACAGCCATCAGCCCGTCATCCAGGCTGGCCAGGCACCCAAGCGGGACCCCCACCCTGATCCGGGACATCCTTCAGGGCAAACCAGCCGGCCCCCACCAGTGCACCAGGCCTCTATCCTATATAGTAAAAGGGTAATATGCAAACTGACCCTAACAGCAGAACGACTGGGAATGACTAGTCACTATGACATACACTGACCACCAGGGGGCAGACGCTCAATGCAGGAGCTGCCCTCTGGTGGTCAGTGAGCTCCCACATGGAGGAGCTCTGCTCAGCCACAAGCCAGGCTGATGGCTGCCAGTACAGCAGTGGTGGTGGGAGCCTCTCCTGCCTCCTCTGCAGCGCTAAGGATGTCTGACTGCAGCTTAGGTCTGCTCCCCGTTGGCAAATGGACATCCTCCGAGGGCTGCCGGGCTGCCAGAGGGATGTCTGACTGCCATCTTAGGCCCAATCCCTTGGGGAGCAGGCCTAAGCCAGCAAGTGGTCACCCCCGAGGGGTCCCAGACTGCGAGAGGGCACAGGCCGGGCTGAGGGACCCCCTACCCCCGAGTGCACAAATTTTTGTGCACCGGGCCTCTAGTATATAGATAATAAGAGAAGAGTCCACACTAATGAAGCAATGCATGTTGCACCTTTTACAGCTCTTACATTATATTTAATCTATAATAATAAAAGGGTAATATGCTAATTAGACCAGATGTCTTCTGGACATCATTCTGTCCTTCCTTACAAAGCCAAGGCCCAAGGGAAGCCAGCCAAGGTCCCGGGTGCAGGGAAGCCGGTGCTGGCAGCCGGGGGAAGGAAGGCCTACTTTTGCACGAATTTTCGTGCATCGGGCTTCTAGTATTAATATAAGATCTTGTCAGCTTAGGACAAGGAATGCTGTTAGACACTGCCAAGGTCCACTTTCTTGTTGCATGACATATTGCATCTGGTATTTCAAGAAGGGTTTGTGGGACTTTCCCCTTCAGCCAGCATGTGGTGGAGAAAGTTTTGTATTTGAAAGGTTTCTGTAAATATGTTGTTTAGGTACTGACATATTAAAATAGCAATTTACCTCGCCTGCGCTTCCTTATCCGCTTTATTATCTCTCTTGTGTGTGGTCCCTGCACATCTGAACATCCAAGAAATATTGTTTTATTTCCTTACTGATACTGTGTTGAAAAACTGACTTGACACAGCCCAGCAGAACTAATAGTATGATTGTCATCCCACATGGGATAGAGCAGCCGTCTCTCACTGCTCCGAACGCCCTCTCTGGGTCACCCAGGACTCCTTCGCCTCAGCCTTCCCATTTCACATTAACCGCCATTTAGAGCCTGCGATTATTAGCAGGCAATCCTCCAGGCAGTTGAGGAATTTACACTTGAAATAATTTTATCAACATGATTTGGAGGATTTCTTGTTTAAATGGAGGAAAACTCCCAAACTTTCTTTGCATAAGCCTGCACGGCACAATCCTGGAATCCTTTGTTTTAAACATCAAAATTGATATAAGGCAAACCTAAAGATTTTCCCAACCAGTTCTTCCATTATTTATACCACTGTACACTTAAAATACAACTCCAGCTCTAGTCGGTTTGGCTCAGTGGATAGAACATCTGCCTGCTGACTGACAGGTCTCAAGTTCGATTCTGGTCAAGGGCACATGCCCGGGTTGTGGGCTCGATCCCCAGTAGGGGGCGTGCGGGAGGCAGCAGATCAATCAGTCAATGATTCCCTCTCATCACTGGTGTTTCTATCTCTCTCTCCCTCTCCCTTCCTCTCTGAAATCAATAAAAATACATTGAAAAATAATAAAATACAACTCTCTCGATATATATCTTAACTGTTTATTAAAGACATGTGATATCGTTACATTATATATTTACAAACAGAAATATATATCCCTGTCTCTGTTAAATTTATTCACTTAGGAGTAAATAACAGAGAACCATCCTCAGGTAGGAGTCATTTGGAACAAACCAGCATAAACAGAGCGAGATAGACATTTTAAGATAAAAAAGATTAAAGCAGGAAGTTGGAGTCAGGGATACATTTTTAAGTCACTGTGGAGAAGAAGAGAAGTTCCGGAAGACTTTGATCAGTGACAGTGATGGGAAAATGAGTAACTTCAATCAAAACCACCCAAAGCACTTCATAAGCCTGGAAAATAAATGACCGAAGCCTGAGCAATTTGGATCAGAAGCATAAAAACACTAATAGCTATAAAATATGAAAAAGTAACATTGCTCAATGCAACTATTTTCTGATGATGCAGACATCTTATTTTCACTCTAGGTTTCAAATAATGATCAAAAAGTACCGTAATAAATATACATTGGAAAGCAGGATCTGTAACTCTTGTTATTTGCTAGCAATGAACTCATTTTATGTTTATTCCTCATTTCCAATGATGATCAGAAATATATTGAGAATTAGATTAATTTTACAGAGGAGCAAGTTTGTGTACATCTGTTCATCAATTGAAGCCATTAAAAATGTCATTTTCAAAACTTCTGTTTTAGAAAAGATAAAATAGTTTTAATTAATAAAATTCTTTTATTTTAAAGTGCTTATTAGAGGAAATGAATATGTGAAGGGTTACTATTTTTGAATATTTATTATATGTAAGGAACTGTGCTTAGGGCTTTGTGTGTTTCATCCTAAGAACAACACGAGTAAAGTAGGTACTATTATATTTTACAATTTTTTTATATTTAAAATCATAAGCTCCTAAGATGTTAGGTTATTTGTCAAAGGGCACAGCTAGTAGGTAGTGAAACTGGGATAAACACTGGGGTGTCTGGCTCTGGGGCTTAAACTCTTCTTATCTACTTTATCTACGTATCATCAATATATCTATCAATCATCTATCTATAAATCTATCCATCTATCAATCTCTCTATCTAATTTCTCTCTTTTTATGTGCACCAACTTAAGTGGAGAAGAGTTATAGAGCAGTTTGCCAAAATTCACATGACCTGAATCTAAAACTAGTCCTTTATGGATCTCCTCTCTCAATCTAAAGAAAGAAAAAATAATAATTGCCATTTCTCTAACTCATTAGGCACTGACAACTACAGAAGAGGAACTCAACCAGAAGTCTGGAAGCCTATGTAATGTGGAAATAAATAGGAAAAAACAAAATCACATATTAAAGGGTGAGAGGTTAACTTGAGGCTCATTCACTCAGCTTTTAAAATTTAAAACACATTTATTGGGATTATAATTAGCCATAGTTTATGTTTAATAGCTAGGGTTTCTCAGCCTCCACACTTATGACATTTTGAGCAAAATACCTGGGCGCTGTAAAATGTTGAGCAACATCTCTGGCCTGTATCCTCTGGATGCCGGTAGCACCCCTTCCCAGTGCGACAGCGGTAATGTCCCAGGTACTGCCATGTGTCACCTGCAGAGGCAGAACTCCCCCTCGCTGGACCCCGTGGTCTCAAACATGGGAATGGACTGCTCACGTTTGACATCACTTTGGCAAAGTTTGCTAACAAGTGAGAGATTTAAATTACTCAATCCTCCGAGAGCAACTCTGTAAGTCTGACATAGTCACCCATTTGCAAAATGATCGCTTGTAGTGACAATCACACCTTTTTAAAGGACACACTGTGTTGTGCCCACATAATTGAGAGTTAACTGGCTGTGATAATTAGCCCGATTGGACATGGATGTTTCCTCGGAAAAGGAAAAAATCGAAGTACTTTTATGTCTGTGAAAATTCCTCTGAGTAAGAGAGTGATGAATAATACATACGAGATAAAACCTCGCCGACGCTGCTTCACAGACCTGCGATCCAAAGAGAGACGCCCGCTATTACAGAATCGCTGATCACCAAGCCCAAGTCATTTGAGCTTCGGGCCTTAAATAGACCAAAGCATTAACTATTAGGCATTAATGACATGAAATTTAAGAGGCTGTGAACTCAGTCAAAGTAACAAAAAAATTCATTAAAACAGGAAGAAGTGAGTACGAAAGGTATTTGACTATGAGTTCCTTTCCAGAATTAATGTATTGTGTGGCAACTTAGATCTTTAGAAACAGGGTTTAAAATAAGACTTATTCCACCAGCAGGGTACAAGGGTTCCTTTTTCTCCACAGCCTTCACCAGCACTTGTTGTTTGTTGATTTATTGACGATAGCCATTCTGGCAGGTGTGAGGTGGTACCTCCTTGTCGTTTTAATTTGTATCTCTCTGATGATCAGTGATGTTGGGCATTGGTTTCATGTGTCTCTTGGCCATTTGTATGTCCTCTTCAGAGAAGTATCTCTTCAGGTCCTCTGCCCGTTTTTTAATTGGATTGTTTGTCTTCCTTTTGTTGAGTTGGATGAGTACTTTATATATTTTGGAAATTAACCACTTACAGATGTATCATTGGCAAATATGCTACATTGGTGGGAATGCAGATGGTACAACCTCTATGGAAAACAATTAAAAATGGGACTGCCATTTTACCCAGTGATCCCACTCCTAGGAATATGTCCTAATAGGGGAAGAAAGGAGCACATCTGTAATACTTTCAACAATAAAGATAAATTTTAAAAAATAAGAATAAAGTAAGACTTAAACTTCATCATACTATTTGTTATTATATTCTATGGAAGACTAACCAGATGTGGTTCCTGACCTTTACAACAGTATAGCTCTAAGATCTTGGAATTTGTATTAGACATTTCAATTGTATATTATATTCAAGCCATTTATCGTTTATGCACACAGGTGATATGATGATAAGTAATCTTGGAAAGTTAGGAGAGAAAAAGCACATTTTATTTTACCAGACAACAATTTTTAATAGAATTTAGACTGATTTGAAATTCTAAAATGTGAAATCTAAGTTCTGACTCTGGTATCTGACTTTGAATGACTCACCAAATACTTTTCTATAAATTAGTGATAACATTTGCCCTACATATTTCACAAGTTTATCTGGGAAGTCATATAAAATTTATAAGAAATCACAATGTCAACTCTAAAACTAATTAGACATTTTAGGGCATTTACTTCTCACCGAATCTGTCCAAAACAATTCAGTTACCCCATGAAAATGAGTTGAATAATTGGTGATCATTCATTACTCAAGGGCAGTAAGATTTCCAAATTAAGCTGCAGAAGGATAAGAGAGTCCCATTCATACTTTTGCACAGGGTTGATGTGGGCACATTGTAATGAAAGGCCAAAAACATTTTCAGGGAATAACAGAACCATGTGGAACTGTGCCTAGTTTTTTTGTTTATTATTTTTAATTTTGTTTACACTGGTACTTGTCTCAGAAGATCAACTCCAACCCCCACCCCCACCCCCAATACCGGAAAGGACAGAAAAAATCATTTTTGCCATTACTCTTGTAATTAAGAAGGGATTTTTCCTTTTGTTTGTTTGTTTTTAACTATAATTCCTAATAGAAAATTACGACAAAGAATGAAGTTGAGCTGGGGGTTGTGTATATATATATTTATATCTTTATGTATGTGTGTTTATGCATACAGATATATACACAGATGTGTATATAAAATATATACATCTTCCCATGTTTGGTGGTGTCAATATTGTAAATGTTTGCACATTTCTGGTAGACATTTGTTTTGCATATTGTAAAAGTTTATAGAGATTTAGTACCATAATTTTAATTTTTGATGTGCAACTTTGTGTGAATGCTATAGAAGAGTGAATGAAAGGGTTTTTGGGTTTTATTTTATTTTTCTAGACCTGAACTCTTTTACTTAAATAATATTGGCCTTTATATGACAGTTATTTGTCTATTCTGCTAGGGACTTAGGGTCTCTGAGCAAGTTTTACTTTATAATTTTGAACAATTTCTTCCCCATTTTGCAGAGTCTCCCAAAGCCAACAGTTGTTGGTGCCTCTAGGAACAGATGGCTTGTGGGAGGATAGCTGAGTGAGATATTCTGTATCCCGGTCCCAAGACGGCACAGTTGCCGTTGGAAAGGTTACAGAAATGACAACTGGTATAAGAGAAGTTGCAAACCAGAGAGTGAAAATAGCCAGACAACTGCATGGAGATTATCCAAATTAAAAGATTTTTGATGAAATCTTGACATTTCTTACAGAAGAAAATGCAGCAATTGCAGAAAGTTTGGATGATATTAAGGCGGTTGACACATTGGCAATGCTTTTCATATCTATACTTTAACAAGTTTCACAATTCAACTTGGAAATGATGAATATGTGGGTAACTCTATCGTGGGTGTTTTTTTTTTTAAATGCCCTTGGGTTATAGATAATGGGCTTGTTCATTCCCATTTACACATCATGTGCCTAGTTAAACAAAATAATTTTCTTCTCTTCTTCCATTCAAAAAATGGAATGGTCAAGGAAACATTAAATTCTTCTCTGTCTCTTAATCACCTGAAACATTATTTATCAGAGACACAACAGTAGGATTTGGAAAATAAAAGAATAGTATGAGCCCTGGGTTAAAGTAGATGTTCCAAATATGGGGAACTTAGGCTTGAGTTAGGAACACATTTAGGGCACATTTCTGGATTTCTGGTGTTTAGTAGCATCTTTCATGAATGTGTCATAAGTAAGTCCCTTTCAAATCTCACCTTAGTACATGCAAGTCTAGAAGTGTCAGTGGATATGGCTTGATTTTTTTAAACCTTTTTTCTTATTTTCCTCCTACTCTTGCTCCCATCAATCAAATCTCAGTGTGCTTGCCCTTCCTTCCTCCCTCCCTCCCTCCCTCCCTCCCTCCCTCCCTCCCTCCCTCCCTCCCTTCCTTCCTTCCTTCCTTCCTTCCTTCCTTCCTTCCTTCCTTCCTTCTTGTTTTTCTTTTCTTATTTCTTCTTCTTCTCCTTCTCCTTCTTCTTCTCTTCTGGATTCTGCACATAGGAGAGATCATAATTTATATTTCTTCCTTTGTCTGATTTCACTTAACATAATGCCCTCTAGGTCCATCTATGTTGACTCAAGTATTATTGTTTATGACTGAAAAGTACTTTATTGTATATCTAAACCACATCTTCTTTATCCATTCATCCATTGATGGACACTTATTTCTTTTTTCTTATAACCCCAAAAGATGGGACCAATACTGTGGTATATATACATCGAACAGACCATCAAACCTCAGAGGAACGACAGGGCAGGGTGGAAGGTGGGGGGCGGGGTAAGAGGTCAACCAAAGGATTTATATGCATGCATATAAGCATAACCAATGGACACAGACAATAGGGGAGTGAGGGTATATTCTGGGGGGGGTGGCTGGGGAGAGGTCAATAGGGGAAAAAGGAGACTTAAGTAATACCTTCAACAATAAAGAATTTAAATTAAAAAAAATTGAAACATAAATTTTCTTCGTTAAAATGAGGAGACACTATAAAAGGACAAAAAACAAACAACTATAGTGGTCTCTGGTCATACGCAGCCCGGAACGTAAGGAAGGGCTGATAGTCTGTATATAGCAATTGTTTCAAGGAATGCAAGACAGCCATCCCACACCTGCCTGTCTATCCATTGATTGGTTTCCTTCCGGAGATATGAATGGAAATTTCAGCTCACCAGCCCTGTTCCACCTGCAATAGAATTAAGTGGACAGACCCACACAGGAATTCTAATTGGGTTTTCCTTGTGACATTTTAGTGTGGACCATTTCCCTCAGTAGCAGTCTTTCAAAATTTTCTTCCTTATATGTTTCAACCTTAATTTTAGGGATAGATACACAGAATCATAGAGAAGCATGAAGATGCAAGGAAAGGGAGGATTTTTCAAAAATACAAATAGACTTTATTTCTTAGAGCACATTTAGGCTTAGAGAAAATTTACTATAAAGTACAGAGTTCTCGTTTATTCCCTCTCCTCACCCTGCCCGGACCCCCACCCATACACCCCCCTACTTCCTCTGTTATTAGCATCTTGCATCGGTGTGGTATATTTGTTAAGGCTGATGAGCCATTGTCAATATAGTAACTAACGCCCATAGTTTATATTAGTTTTCGTTCTTTGTGCTGTACACACCTACGGGTTTTGTCATATATCCGCCATTGTAATATCATACAGAACAACCCATCTGCACCAAAGACCCATCCTGCTCCACCTGTCCATTACTTCCCTCGACCTTCTAAATGCTGGCCAGCACTGATTACTTTATTCTCTCAATAGGATTGCTTTTCAGGGGGAAACATTTTAATTCAAATACCTCTTTATATTAACCAGTTCTTTCTCCTAGAAGATATTTCTGTTTTGAATAGAAAGGACACAAAGTTCAAACATTATCTGGTCAGTGCCTTGGGGAGGACTGCTGTGTCAGCATTTGCTTAGGACTTACATGTGGGGATTTGGGTGGCTAACTAATTTTTTTAAATAGAAACTAAGGGCTAATGATGGTAACTAGATGCAAACTTAAGTACAGCAACTTCAAATCCCCTGGCTCGGGGAAATACTTTCAGTTTATAGTTGTTCTTGACGGACTCTTTAGTCATCCAGAGAGAGCGTACAGTGGCAAAGGCGCTTTCTAACCCAAATATAATAATTGCTACATTCAGTTTCTGGTGGGTTCATTTGGACAATCAATAGTGATTACGGCGGAGGAGATTGGCGCCTAAGAGATAAGTGGCAGATGGTCACAAAATAGTTCCTGCTCTATATTGAATAGCCACGCAGAGTGACAGCCAGGAAAGCAGAGATAATTTTTAGTCTGGGAACAAACACTGAGATGCGGTTTGAAAGCCACAACTGAGTGCTTCTTTTGTAAGGAGACTTCTGATCATTCTCTGAAGAATTGTAAAGTCTCTCAAATATTGTACCCAGGGGAGGAGGCTATTTTTGCATTGACAACCCTTCTGAGAATGAAACTTTGGCACGCTCAGCTCGGTTCCCTTGCTATACAGTACATGGTAATGTTTATTAAAACTGTATTGATAACGATCCATTTGGCATACTAATAAATCGGCTCCAATTCAAAAATGAATTAAAATTCCACAAAACCCAACAGTGAAGCTGAACAAATTTTTTTGATAATTGTTTTTATCACACTTAAATTGTCTTGTTATTTTTATACATAACTAGAGGCCCGATGCACGAAATTCATGCAAGGGGCTCCCCCGCCGCCACGGTGGCTGCCTCGGCCTCCTCTGCCTCCACCTCTGCAGCTGTGGCTTTGTCTGGAAGGTTGCCTGGAAGGACGTCCGGTCTAATTAGCATATTATGCTTTTATTATTATAGATGTTTAAAGGTTTGTCACCATTTTTTCCCAACACAAAAACAATGATTATGTTAGGGAATCAATGAGGTGTACTATAGAAAACTAAGGAGTAATCATGACAAGCATTTCAAGACCCTAGAGTTTACTTAATTCTCAATCGTGAGAGGAGAAAAATCATTATATATCCACTGTGTCAGGACTACAACTCTAAAATGTTTTGCATGTTAACTGTTATAAAGTTTTGTGCTTTACACTATAGATGATGCATAGTCACTCATCATAACATCATTAGAGTAGTCCCCGACTTTGTTAAATAAAAGTACTTAACTTCTCATGATTGAAAATTCATTTATTTAGCAGAAAACATTCAATGAAGATCAAAAGAAATATTAAAAATACCCAGTGGAAATTAAGATTTTAAGTACATGTTAAAGATGTACATTTCAAAGGCAATGCACATATATTCATTATATTAAGTATCAGCACTTTTAAAAGTTAAACATGCCATTTTTTTATAAAAGATAACCACAGTGTAAGTCCAACAACACAGTGATAGAAAATCCAAGTAAAAATTGAATTGCAATTTGGACTAAACTGAATGGAGTTCCAAAGCCAGAGTCTGAGCATCGTTAGCTTAAGCCAACGTTATGTAAATTTCTTGCCCAAAACTCAAGCTCCTTAAGATACTCAATGAAAAATAAATTGGTGTGTGTGTCTGTATCTGTGTATTTTTTTAAAAAAATATATATACACACACACCATATATATATGTAATAAAGTATGTAGTGATTTCCTCTTGTAGACTAACCTTGGATGTTAGAATATTAATAACTTTAAGGACAATATGTCTGAACAAAGATTGTCTTGACAAAAGTCTATAGTATAGTCTCCCTTCTCTAAGGGAGGTGACAGATTTCTAGCTCCAAAAGCTTTAGCAATGGGAATACAGTTCCAAAGAGTAATTTCTGAGTATCGGTCTTCTCAGCGATTCTGGAATAAGTATAACTGCTTGTATAAAAATCTTGGATAGCCCAGCATGTAGTTTTTCCTGGATATATGTTGCAGGCAACGTTGCACGAGCTACCTCAGTTGCAGAATTACATAAAGTATAGTATTGCTAAGGCACAACACATGGGATACTCAGGGTCAAGCACTTTTCATGCATCATTCTCAACCTCTCCACGATAATCTAGCTTGGACCAAACATGTTCCTAAAATACTTTTGCATTCAACTCTTTAAAGGGTTCTAATTATTACATTAGTCCGGGACCATTATCTGCCTTGGGATTTGTGGACGTACAGGTAGTATACATTTGGACATTCTCATTTGATAAATGAGTGTATTATATATAAGTCATCTGTGTAATGTTGCATCTCAAGTCACCTTTTAAAAATGCTAACTGTTTAAGCCATCTTTTCGGCTGCTTTGCATATTGTGGAAACCCCGTTAGCACGGGATTGGATTGAAAGCCCGGGAACCCAGCCGTAATTCGGTAAGTTCCCAGGGCTGCCTCTGAACTGAGTGCTTGCCAGCATCTAAGTGATCCAACACGTGTTTCATAGCAACCTGGCAATGGCTTCCAGTGCTTTGCTTGTGTTACAAGTTTGGGGAACACTGCTTTGGGAATGATGCTAACCAGAAATCTTGATTTGAGTTTAGGGATGGCTGTTTGCTGTGTGTAAACAACAGAAACAAAGACAACAGTAGTTTTGTCCTTTTGTTCATCCTAGCTCATTGGGAGCTATTCATCATTGGTGTTTCCCCACGTATACAATGAAGTATTAATGCACATGCCAGGGAGTTGGGGTGGAGAGTAAGTCTTAAGATGGCTCACAAGATACACGTCTCCTATTGTTCCTAGCAGACAGCAGATGTTAATTAAATATAAATCTGCTCTTGAGACCTTTAAAATCTATCTGAGGAGTGTGGTGATTTCTGATACTGAAATCATTAAAACTTGTTTAAATCAGATTTTTTTATATGCCAATTGCTCTCAGCTCTTATGTCTATGTGTTAAATAGCCAGTAATGATAAAAATAATACCAAAAGTAAACTTCCTTTTTAATAAAATGTTTTTATTGATTTTTAGACAGAGAGCAAGGGAGAGGGAGAGATAGAAACATCAATGAGAGAGAAACATTGATTGGCTGCCTCCTGCACGCCCCCTCCTGGGGATCGAGCCACAACCTGGGCATGTGCCCTGAGTGGGAATGGAACCCTTGACCTCTTGGTGCATGGTCCACGCTCAATCACTGAGCAACACCAGCCAGGCTCAAAATTAAACTTCTTAATGAGCATTTGATGTCACAGACATATAGCACACAATTACCAGTAAGAGATATTTGATTATTATGGCAACAGTGGCAGGTAGAAACTGTTATTGACATTTCCATTTTACAAATGAGAAACTGAGGCTTTGGTACTTACAGGAAACTCTAGGTTCTTATGCCAAGAAGTGCTAGCATTGGTACTTGAATCGGTGTTGTCTGGTTCCTAATTTCATACTCACATCCAACAAGCACTGCATCAGGGCTAATCGCCAACAATTAATGTGTTTTTTGTGCTTTTTTGGGGGGGAAAGTGGAACAGTGTGTCAGGGCTGCCTGGGAAAAAGCAAAATTTTCCAAATTGAAATGTCAACGTAATGTTTGTTTAGAGAAAAATTAACTTACAATTTCAAAGCATGACTTTAAGAATACCAAATAAGATGGATTCTCATCTTCTACTTAATTTAAAGAAATGTTCTCACAGGCATTACCTGTTACTTATAAGTTCGGATTCTTTTTTATATCCTAATGTTAAATGCTTCCTTTTAAAACTTACGTCGCTGGTTAAAGTGCTATTTGTGACCTTTACTCTCCTCTGGCATTAGTGACTTTAGTCTTTTTCTAGCCTGGAGACTCAGAAACCCTGTATTTCCAAGTCTGATAAAAATGCCCCTGTATGTGTTTCGTCTCTACCTACCCAGCTGTCTGTCTGCCTATCTTTTTATCATCTATCTTTCATCATCTTTTCTTCCTTCTACCAAATATGAATGATAGCAATTATTCATTCGAAAGACAAGTTGGTCTTTGTGATCTAGCATTTCAGATTCCAGCACCTGTTAACTGTGAGAACTGTGGCAAGTGTACGCCATCTATTGCTATAGAACAAATTATCACACATTTCACAGTTTAAAGCAACACACGCCTATTCCCTCACGTTTTTGTAGATCAGGAGTCTAGGCACAGCCTGTCTTGGTCCCCTGCTCAGGGTAACAAGGTGCCTTCAGGATTGAGGGTTCTATCCAGGTTCAAAGTCTTCTAAACTCACATGGTCGTTGGCAAAATTCATGTCCTTGCTGCTCTGAAACTCACGGGTGCTTGTGTTTACAATGTCAGCGGGACAAGCTGACTTCACCAAAGGCCTTCTTTTAAACTTGACTCTCAAATCCGTTTTCTGGCCTATGTGTAGACAATCATATATATGCTTCTTGAGAATATCAAGTGAGACAATCATATAGCAGTGTTGGACACTTTATAAATACTCAAAATGTTATTAATTTTTTATTAGAATCCAATTTTTTCCTTTATCATCAACATAATGTGTCACCTTTTATTCTAGATTACAATTAATATATAATTTACTTACACTTCTCAATTTCTAGGCGATTTTATCAGATATTAGTTGTAGAAAATTTATAAGTAAGAAAGAAAATGTAGCTGTAGGTATAAGTAGGTATAAGCAGCTTTTATAAAGTAGTATAAACATTTTCAGTGTTGTTGCTTCTACTAGTATTTTCTCACTTTAGTGGTGAATATTACAGTGAGGTAAGATGTGTGAAAATGTGCCCGGCCGGTGCAGCTCAGAGGTTGAACGTAAACCTATGAAACCGGTCGGCCCCAGCGGTTGTGGGCTAGATCCTCAGTGTGGGGCCTGTGGGAGGCAGCCAATCGGTGATTCTGTATCATCATCATCTGTCCCTCCCTCCCTCCCTCCCTCCCTCCCTCCCTCCCTCCCTCCCTCCCCCCCTCCCTCCCTCCCTCTCTATTCTTTCACCTCTGAAATCAATAAAAAATAAAATGATAATGTGCAAATACTTTGTTGACCATGAAACAATGCAAATATTAGCTACACATTTTGATACAGGCTGATTGAGGACTCAGTCCAGGGTAAAGAGAGAGAAAACGTAGAAGAGAAGAACAGGAGGGAATGTTATGAAGAAAAATCAGAATTGGAACAACTCAGGGGCTGTGTCATTGCGTATCCGTTAACGATTAAACAGTGTCGATTAAACAGTGTTTATGAAGCAGAGTGCTGAGGGGGTCCGCACCTCAGGAGACTGTCCCTGAGACGCCTTCTCCTGTGCTCTGTCCGGTGGGCACAGGGAGTCATCCGGAGGGCGGATCCCGTGTGTTCGGAGAGCCATTTCTCCTATTGTTACCTGGGTCTAAGGACGGGTGGCCCCATAGTCCAAGAGACCTTTTGTGATCGGTAGTTTATGATTTGTGATGGATTTTTTGCTTATTTTTGCATTGATGCAAAGGAACTTTCTTGGACGGGAGGGAAATAGACTGCTTTCTGAGGCTCGGTGTTCTCCTGCGCTCTGATAAGCAGCTGTGATCTTGAGCTAATCCTGAGTTGCTGCCTGTACGTGTGCCCAGGTCTTCGCTAGGGAACTCATCATGAAGGACATGGGAGTCTGGCTGGAACCCTCTGGCTGATACCAAGGTCTGGCGGCAGTGCAGGAGGGCTCAGCTTGTCCCAGGCTGTGCTGACACCATCTTCCCCGGGGCTGGTTCACACATCCCCGCCTCAAGGCCACACTTGGGTGCAATGGCTGGGCAAAAAGTACACACTGGAGTGCTCTCACTGTACGTGCCAATCTAATAAAACTCAGCCAGACCAGGGAAGGGGGGCACGTTTTTCACTAACTACTGCACTCTCTGAGGGGGCATGGCTTAGCAAGGGCTTTACTGAGAAAGATACAAGTGATCCCATTCTCATAATCTGGTTGTTACTGAACAGGAACGGAATCAAGGGAAGACTAGATAATACAGGCGTGCCATTCATGCAGCTTGACACTCTCCAAGTCTGTTCCTGGCAGCTCACTGCGGGAAGGGACTGGGCAAGAGCATGCCCAGTAAGGTCTGGGTGATGTGGGATGGTGCGTACCTGTCAGTCACACTGGGAGCAAGTCAGTAGCCAGAATAGGCGTGGCCACTGCAAAGGAGGGGAGATTGACTAGTAATATTTAAACTCCTGAACAAAGGGTGTTCTCTCTCTTGCCTCTCCTGGTTGCCTGCACTTCTGGGACTCCTGTTGGAGGGGGCGCACTCCCCCTGCACCCACGTGGCACCCACACAAGACACTGGGGAGCTGAGTCCACCTGATGCTCTGCAGGACTCAGCTCCACCTGGAGCGGAAGCTTGGGACACGGGCCCTATCGGGCTCTGTGGCGTCCACGCTGCACATCTTGGGACTTTGCAACCTGAGTAGTAGAATTCCACGGCAATGATGTCATTCACTCTCCGGTGTGAGTCTTGGAAAACACATTTTCTGAAGCTGTCGCAAGAGCCACCCCACCAGTGTCGGGGGAGTTGGACCCACCGATTTCTCTGGCAAGGACAGCTGAAAGTCGGTATCTGCATCTGGATGATAAGGTTCTCAATCTCTTTCAAGTCTAGGAAACAAACTTGGATTTGGCCAGATGAAAACTCCAGCATGATTTGTTAATTTCAGGTCCCAAGAATGGGAAACTGGTTGTTACGCTAATGTGGGCAGGTTGTGGCTCAAGTGATTAATATGAATTAAAAAGCTGATGGAGAAGGAAAAACCAGCTGTGCCTATGAAAATACTTCAAGGTCTCATTTAAATCAATGCCACTGTTCAGCCATTTAACAATTCCTTGACAAACAGTGTTTTAGAACTCCCATGTGCCGGCAACTTACCATTGTGCGCCAGAAGGTCAAAAAAGACCAGACCAAATGGGGAAGTCACAGGCCTGTGTTTATTTCACAGTCACCTTGCAACTAATAATGAACAGAAAGTAGAACTCCATTCTCGGTGCATTTTCAAGGCAAACCGAGCAGTCACCCATGATTGTTTCTCACATCCAATCTTTTAGGGAGTATCGGCTTGCTTTGTTCCAGTTGGTGCCTTTTCAAAGCACAAGCTCTGCATTAAAAATACACGACGGAGAGAAATGTGCACCAAGGAGGAAAAAAGCAGAAATGTCAGGTAAGAACCTGGGAAGCAGGAAGAATGCCAGGGGAATTACTTGACTCGTGTATGCCTTCAGAAGCAGAGTGAAAGCTCCAGTGTTGCCTCTGGCTTCCCAGTTATTTGGGTATTATTTTTAAACCAAGGTCACTTTAGTGTATTCTATAAATACAAATTCAAAAAAATAAAATGCTTTCTTCTCACGCTAACCACTGTTTAATCTAGCCATGAATTTTGAAAGTTCTATGTGGGCATGTTCATCATTGAACTTCGCGACTTCAGTTTCCGCATGTGTAATATGTCAGCTAGGATTAGCCTACAGGGCAACACTCTTCGGATCAATATTGCTTTTGATATGTAAATATATACGAAAAGGACAATAGAAAGTGTACAATCCCTGTTTCTAGGAACATCAGACAAACACATATTTCCTACAAAGTTCGAATCATTGCAATTCAATACCAAAAGCCTGGGAAAGAAACCAGGTACCAAGGCAGAAACCAGAAGTTATTTAGTTGGTGGAAAACCTGTTGGGGGAGAATCTACAATTTTTTATTGTTGTGCCTTATGTTTGTTATTTCAGGGAAGCCATAAAGCTGTAATTGATTTTTACTCAGTTTGATATACAGCTACTCTAATTGTATGATATAAATCAACATACAATTAAGTTTACTTGGGGTTTGACTGTGCTGTTTTTAATAAGTGTATATTTTGTTCTTATATATTGCATGAGAAGTACATCATTAATCACTGTTTCCCTACCTGAATAATATGGCCACCAAAATGTATTTTTAAGGAGGTATATCGGCTATCAGAGAATTGCACAGGTGGAATTTCTTTGTTGCTAGTGTGACTGGGATTCTTATGATACCTTGAGAAAAAAGAATTTTCTAAGACTCACATGGGAGCATGAGGTGTGGTAGAAAGGTGTATGGCATGAAATTCTGTCCCTTGGCTTCCAAAGTCCCATCTCCCTTAAACCAGACCTGGAAAAGGTGCAGCAGGGGCTTCAGCAGAGCTAGAAGGAGAGCCAGAGGCCAGCGTGTGAGTTCCTTGGTGGAGCTGAGCTCGGCACAGCATCAGGCTGGTTGTACTCCACTGGTCCATTGTGTATGGGAGCCACATGGCTGTGGGCCACGTGGGCATGTGCAGAGCATGAGAACACACCCCCTGCAACATGAGTCACAAGAGAACGAGAGAGAGAACCCCCTTAGTTTAGGAGCTTATGGATCTCAGACTTTGCCCCCTTGCAGTGGTCACGCCTGCTCTGGCCAATGACCTCCTCCCAGGTGTGACTGACAGGTAATCACCTTCTCTATGTCACCTAGACTTTATTGGACATGCCTATACATTCTCCCTTGTGCCGCGCCAACACAGCCCAGGGCAAACCTGAGGGAGGGCGGTGAAAGATTTAGAAAAGACAGACAAAGAGAATACAGCTGGGGCTGGGTGGATGTTCCATGCCTGGATGAGGACACAGAAAGACCCCGCCTGTAAGCTGAGGCTTTATTTTATCCTCAGAGACAAACAAGGAAGTGGTCACCATAGTGAGTTTCTTGTGAGTTTCACTTGTTTTGGCAGCACTTGCTGCACCTCCCACAGCCCATTAGTTACCTAGGAAGGATCTAGAGAGGTCACAAGGTCAAGCTTAATTATGCTAAGTGGGTTGTGCCCTCTAAGCTGGGACTTGTTTGTGGCTCTGCCACAGGCCAATCCAAGGCTTAACTCTATAGCTGCTCCCTACACTCCATTCCCTCTGTTCATTTCCAGTTAATAATCAGGTGATTACAGCAGTATGGCATATTTTTATGATCTACTGAAATAAGTGGATTCCATTACTTATAGATTCTGTATTTGCACATTGGACTGCTTGCTGGAATGTGTTTGTAACCCCCAAATCAATGCTCATGACGTTTTGGGGGTCATTTGCAGACCTGTGCAGTCATGCACAAACAGAAAAAACTGAGTTTCCTGATTTCCACGTTCCCAGCTGAGGCGGAGCCTAAAGCTCTGGGAGACACTGACTTCTTGTGTTAATACTAGAAACGAAGGTCCTTGTGGTTGTCTTTTTAGCACAGTGTTCTTAGCATGCTGTGTTGCTTAGCCGACGGTTTCCTGTGTTTTGCCCACAGCTCACCGTGGTGGCAGTGGTGCAGCAGCCAGCTCAAAAACCCAGAAACATGTTTATTCCCTCCCTTCTCAATCATCCGTACTGACTACCTGCCCCATAGCATTCTACTCACAGTCTGTGGAACAGCAAATAGGAGAGTAAACCCCAATTTCTGAACTTGAGGGTCATCTGGGAGTATAAGAAAGGAAGCAATCAGAGAGATAAGCTTCTTTATTTAAAAAATGGAGATAGAATCAACATATATTATTAATATTAGTTTCAGGTGTACAACACAATGATCGTTGTATGTAGAGATGTTTCTGAATAATGAGGAAACTCTTTCAATAATATTAATCTAGATGATAAACTTGTAGTACCCACCTAAAATCAATGAAACTTCAGTATGTATTGGGTGCAAGATATTTTTAGAGTGATATGCATAGCCACTTTCAAGTAGAAGACATACACGGAAATCACACATCGAGAACTTACAGTATTTCATAAATTTGTGAACTGGAATAGAAATAGCTAAAGCAAAAAAAGTGTCATTTGAAAAGCTTCCATATAAAGGAAACTTTTTACTTTAAAGATTGAATTTAGGGCCCGACCAGTGTCCCTCAATGGTTGGAGCATCATCCCATGCACCAAGAGGTCATCAGTTCGATTCCTGGTCAGGGCACATGCCTGGGTTGTGGGCTCAATCCCCAGTGTGGGGCATGCAGGAGGCAGCCCATCAATGATTCTCTCTCATCATTGATGTTTCTGTCTGTCTGTCCCTCTCTCTTCCTCTCTGAAATCAATAAAAATATTTAAAACAAAAAACATGTTCTTTCTCTTCATTGCTAATATCGTAGCTCACACCACCTCAATGGTTTATAATCTTGCACCCGTTCCTCGTCCAAATGCCTCTCTCAGCCAATATAAGTTCCAAAAACTGATGGAATGAACAGTTTCCAAAAGTTACTTTTGAAATTTATCTTTGTTATTCAATCCTCACTGTTTTGGTTTTCCCCTCAATTCTTCATATTCTCAAATATACAAGGCTCCTACCTACCGCAGAGACTGTACCTTCTGTTGCCTTTCTATGCTCTTTGCCGCCCCTCCCCGCTGTATTTATCTACTGGTCCCGTGTTCCTCCTTCCGAGCTCAGCTGAACTCTCACTTCCCGATAGAAAGCTTCCTCAGACAATGCCTGCCTTGGACTGGGTTTGTCTTCTGTAATAAGCTCATAGCACTCTGTGTTTTTCCTCCAGTGCACGAACCATTGTTCCATTGTTTGTTTATAAGCTTAGGCATTGCACTTATTTTGTTTCACTATTTTGAGGAAATACTTCTAGAATGAACCAACTAAAGAAAATGTTGGTATATTTTAAAAACAGCAACTGAATTCTGTTTTTTTTGGCAAGCATGGCCAGCAATCTGGAGACAGCGTGAGACCCCTTGTCCACCCGGCAGCACAGACTCTTCTGAGCTAGAATGTTGGCTGGACCCTCTCTGAGGTCTGGTCCTGAGATAATGTTTCCTTTTCTAAAGATGTGGATCACTAGGCACTTCTGCCTCTTTGTCATTTTATTTAAATCCAAAATATAAATTACACATTGTACTCTAATTTTTTAATTGTTAGGCCTAACCAAAAAACAAAACAAAAAAACCTTTAGGCAATAGGGCTAAATATATATATTTGTGTTTGGTTCTGGGACGCTATGGCTTTTATTAAAGGAGTAGGGTCCCTCGGCCTGGCCTGGGCCCTCTCGCAATCCCTCGGGGGATGTCAGAGGCCTGGTGCACAGATTTGGCCTGATCCCTGCAGGCCAGGCCCGGTGCATGAATCAGTGCACCAGGCCTCTAGTATGCATATAAGATCTTTGGTTAATCTCTTCCTGCCCTCCCCCCTTCCCCCTTCCTCTGAGATTCATCAGTCTGTTCCATGTTTCCATGCCTGTGTGTTGAGCGTCTGCCCCATGGTGGTCAGTATGCGTCATAGCTACCAGTTGCTTAGGCTTTTATTGCTCAAAGAACAATGAGACATTTTATACTCCCAGAAGAAATGTACCTATTATTGATAAAAGGAACAAATAAAAAAATAAGCAAGAAGAAAACAACTAGCTTCCCTGAATTCAGTTTCAGGGACCTATTTAGAGATTATCATTGTTCCTCTTTCTGTTTATTTATTTTAATACATTTTTATTGATTTCAGAGAGGAAGAGAGAGGGAGAGAGAGATAGAAATATCAGTGATGAAGGAGAATCATTGATTGGCTGCCTCCTGCACCCTTCTCTGGGGATCGAGCCCGCAACTCGGACATGTGCCCTGATCTCCTTCATAGGTCGATACTCAGTCACTGAGTCACTGTGGCCGGGCCCCTTTCTGTTTATTTTGAATATTTTTGATACTCAGTACTGCTGGTTCATAGATTATCCCTCAATGTGCAGATGGGCTTTTCAATGAGTTTTCAAATAAAGTATGTATCAGGTTTACTGAAAAGCATTTGTAGAATCCAGATACCAAACCTTCATCCTCTGAATTGGAAATTCCCCTTACAAGCTCACACATGTGCAATAAATACAACAACAAAACCTTTAACCACTATTGGATAGATAATCATGAAGGGGAATGTCTGTGCCAGATGTTGCAAATATTGGGAAGTTTTAGCTGTTACATGTTTTATAGCTAAGAAGTTTTTTGTGCTTTCAAATAAATCATGTTTAGACTCACTGACTTTCTTAATTTTCTTCCTAAAATGTATAAATGGCTGTAATTTGTAACAAGTAGTATTTATTTGTCATCTTTCATTATAATATAGTAGGCCTAGAAGAACTATTGTATCTGGGATAGAAATAGCCATCCATGTTAAGATTGAAATAAAATATACTCAATCAATAGCATGTGTAGCATGTAAACAGAAACTTACCTGACTTTAAAGGTGGTTATGTGTTGCTATGAGATATTCCAGACAGTGCTAGCTTTAGAGCTATGAGTAACATAAGTCTCATTCTATTGGAAAATAGTTTAAACTACCTTTAAATGTGGACAACTCCTTGGTCAGCATTTGAATACTCTGGGAGATAATTATGAATAGATACTATTTCTGGAGTACAAAGCAAATTCAGAAATATTTGGTTCAGATTATCAACATTCTGGTTAGAAAGTTAGACATTATATCCAGAGCACATATCCACTGAAAAGTGGAGTGAATATAGAAATGGGTATTTGTATACGTCAGAATGTTGTTGGCTGCATACACTGAAGCAATTTCACATGCCTGAAACATAGGAGAATATGCATCATTTCACAGGTGGGAGAGGAACAAACTCCCCTCTACTCCCCTGGCTCTTCTTGCAGATTAGCAAGAGAAAATAACCAAATTTAATAACATACATAAGTGTGGGGACCCCAGGTACAGGTGCGATTCCAAGACCCCAGAGGAGAGGTTCAGGGCTAGAAAGGGGGGCGGCGGTCCATAAGACGTCCTGAGCGAGGCTGGAAGCAGTGCACCGAGGTGGTTCTCATGGCAGGGTAATAATCTGAAAAGACATTTAGTAAATAGAAGTTTGTCCGACCCTATGGAGAGATCAAAGGAGGGTATCTCTGATAATGTATTTAAGGCCTCAAATTCAAGTCCTTTTAGGTAGTTATGAGAGGGGCAGGCGTTTCTCTGGAGCCTGCAGCTGACTTTGCCCTTAGCTCAAACAATCTGCACACCGCAGGAGCACTGCTTGGGGTGGCTCGTTCTGAACCCCACCTACATCGTCCATAAGCGAAACACAATCATAGAGGACAGCTTACTTTCCCCTCCCCTCTTTCCACTGCCATTCTCAGTAAGTTAGCTTTAGCTACTCAGCATTGAAAGAGGCCGTGAGCTGCTCCAAGGACCACACATTCATATACTAATTAGCAAAGACAGCTAAAGAGGAAGCAGACTAAACAGCTCTTCTGTGTGTGGTATTGACCAGAACTACTCCATATGCATGAACTTGATAAGAGTAATAAACCAATTATATTTACCTTAGGACATTTCATTTCATTTCCTGGGCATATTCGTCATCCCTGAGGGACATGGCTATTCAGAGGGGAGAGAAGGAACCAGAACCAGGGTTCTGTTAGCAAAGATGAGGAGTGGGGTGACTGTTGGATGAGTGACAGTGTGTGATTATGGGATGTCAGTCAGCATAGCTAAGCAAAGGACATGTGGGCCAGGTTTTGCATTCAGGAAATGTGCAACTAGGCAGCATTCGAGGGCTGAGGAATAATGACAGAGTGAGCAGACACTGATCATTTTGATCTGAGTGAGGTTCTGACCCCATGGAAATGATTTATACAGTGCAGCTGAGAGGTGAAATTCTCTTGTGGTGAGAGCAGCCGAGCCTTTGTAAGGCAGACTTAGAAACTGGATGTAAGGAGTAAGGAGCTGGGGCGGAATGACTTCTCTGGTCCTGTTTAAATTCCTCATTAAAGTTTATCGCAGTGTGGCATACACTGAGGGTGATCAATACATTTTCTAAACTAATGGAGTTGCACATATATCAGTTCTCATAACAACAGTAAGAGCATATAGCAAGTAAGAGTTACATGGCAGGCAGCACAAATACAATGCATTTCATTATATTGCTTTTTTTGTGTGAAAGTGAAAAAGTGGAGCTCATTATTTATTACATCCTGTAGACATAGAGTTAATAGTTAACAGCTCAGATTTTATATTTTAGGAAAGATAATTTAACCAAGAATGATCCTTGTAAGAAAAGTCAGGGGACTCCCAGGGGCTGGAGACATGACTTGGAGATCTCATTTTATGATATTAAAAACATTGCCTTTGGAAAAATTTCCCATCAGAACATTAAATGTTAAATATTTCCACCAGACTATTAAAGTTTAACATTTATGTATACTGTATTAGCTGCATATCAAAATTGCAAAATAATTGATAGCCAGAAAGTTCAGTAAGACAGTTTGGAGCTGACAAAAGAACTCTATTATTTTCACCAAAAAACACAAGATTAAAGTCCAATTAAAGTCCAATAGCCTCCGGCTTATGTAATGAAATGTTATTGTCTTCTTATATTAAGAAGGTATATTGGGAAGGAAGCTGTGATCCTTTGACAGTGTAAGCAGGGATTGTGGGAAAGCAGGGGAGGATAAGAAAGGTGAGCCTGTTTCAATGACCTTTATTCAGCTCCATTGAAACAAATGAAAAAGGATTTATCTAGTAGACTATAAAATGGAATTAGGAAAAAGATCCAAATACCAAACAAATGTCCTTTCATCAAGAAAAGCTTATAAATGTGTAATTATTTGGAAAAGTATTTACTCTGGATTTTAAGGTTACAAACCAGTATTCATTCAAATGTTATGCATAATTCTGTTATGCACAAATTAAAACATTAATAAAATGCACTTTGTTGTTTAAACTATTGTTACATATTTTAGAACATACCCATTTACTCAAATACATGTCTGTATGTCTATGTTCCAGAGAAAATGTTTTAAAAATCTGAATATTTAGGTCAATTAACCATTAAGTTATTCCACATGGTCTGATATTTTTAAACAGGCAAAACTGTCTGATTTTTTGAGATATAGGAACACTAGCAAAGGAGCAGTCCTTTCTTCTGTTAGCATTTATGATGTAATTTACAACTTCCTTTATCATAAAAATTTTGTTACTATACTGTTGTGTAATCTGAGTTTTATGTTGCAAATAATTTTGTAATGACCCTGTAATGAAAAGAATCTCCTAATGGGACGATTCAGGACAGAAATAAACAAAGAGCTCTGAGAATAAATTGGGGATAGCATGTATAAATAGGCAGAAAACCTCAACATCTTGTGTGTTTCTAAAATATGCTTCTCTTTTAGATTGTGAGCTCCGCTAGTAAAAAGACCCCATTGCTGTTTATGTATGTGTATATTTTAATTCTGTATTTCGCATGTTTCACTCATTATGGTGATTAACACATAATGGACCTGCAATTGTTGTGTAATGATTTGTGCTCTTACTCCTCTCAATGAGAAGTCTGTATGTTTATATGTATTAGTGGGCCTTCCCGCTAATGCTGTCAATGGGAGAAGTAGACAAACTTAATAAACTGTTTGTTTTTTCATGGCCTGTGAGATGGAGTGAAAAGATAGGTAAGATGTGGATCACATTGCCGTTGCCTCTAGAAACAACACTAAGATTACATTCCTGTGGACAAATGGCAGGTGTGTGCCAATATCTTGTTCTATAAATAGTACTGCAATTTGCTAGAGATATCTCATAAGGTAAACACAAATAGGTTCACTGTCACAGAATTTAACCAAAATGACAGATACATATCTGGGAAGAAAATGTGAATTTTATTCAAGAGAAAGAAGTAAGACACACCAAAGAATCTCACCAAGGGTGGCTTCAATAATAACAACAGGGCAAAGTCAATGAAAGGAAATAGCAGTCACGTAATCACGCTTAAGGAATTTAAATTGTTTCTAAAAAATAAGTGAGAGAAGCAAAAGCAAAAAAATAAATAATAATAGCCCGGCCGGTGTGGCTAAGTGGTTGAGCATCAACCTATGAATGAGGAAGTCACGGGTGGATGTCCAGTGATGGGGGCACATGCCTGGTTTGTGGGCTCGATCCCTAATAGTGGGTGTGCAGGAGGCAGCTGATCAATGATTCTCTCTCATCGTTGATGTTTCTATCTCTCTCTCCCTCTCCTTACCTCTCTGAAATCAATGAAAATACATTAAAATAATAACAATAAAAGAATGTTCAGAAACAGTCATGTGTGAAAATAACCCTGGGTTATCTAATACACTTAACATTTCTAAAGAGGAGAATCTTACAAACTATTCATGGATACTGCCATGGAAGAATACAATTGATTAATTTGACATATAGTTTATACAAATTCAATAAATCTAGAAACATTTCTGAGTTTATTCTCTTTGTTGATCAGTACTCAGAGAAGAATCATCTAATTGGAACTTGCATAAATTTTACAAATTGCATAGATTTATTTTGAACTCATTTTTTTTGTTCTTTAGTGGTTATTAATGGAAATCTAGGGAACTGTCCTTTTGTCAAGAATGTAAAACAGCTTTTTTGTCTTTTTGCTTAGAAATTCTGTTTAGCTTAATGTATATTCAGTGAATGGCAACAACATTAATTTATGATAAGACAGTGATTCACAGGCATTCAACCCTTGGCATCAGTATACATATAGGAGTGTGTACCAGGAAAGCATGGAAGGGGCAGTTCATAACATGGATCCTCATTTAACAGAAAGTAAATCATCATCATGACCACTGATGATTCCTAACATCTTATCAAGCGTGTGCTAAGTACTTAGCCTTGTTGAAACAGTTATGAGGAATGCAGAAAAGGCTTAAACATGACTCTTACCTGGAGTGAGCTTAATATTTATTTAAAAAGAAGACTAACAGTTTATTGTGGGGCCATGGAAAACAGTGCCATTGGAGTTCAGGAAAGACTCTTGGGAGAAATGGAACTTAAGTATGGCCTTGATAGGTCATGTGGGTGACGTGGAGAGGAAGAGGGAACTCGCAGAAAGAACCCTAACCTAAAGCAAGGCACATACATCCATAAGAAAACAAACAAACAGTCATACAAACAAAACAAAACATCTGGTTAAAAAGGAGTGTGTGGTAAGAAGTAGAATAGCAGATATATATATATATATTAGAGGCCCGGTGCACAAAATTCATGCATGGGGGTGGTCCCCTCAGCCCAGCCTGCACCCTCTCCAATCTGGGACATCCCTCTCATAATCCGGGGCCACTGGCTCCTAACTGCTTACCTGCCCCCCCTGCCGGCCTGGTCACCCCTAACTGCCCCCCCTGCCAGCCTGATCGCCCCCAACTGCCCCGTTCAGTCATTTGGTCATCCCTCACTAAACCCCCTGCTGGCCTGGTTGCCCCATGCAGTCTGCTGGTCAGTCGTTTGGTCGCTGCCTGAAGAAGAGTGAGATGAGAAACATTGTAAAAGAGGAAAAATAGGGCATGTATGAAAAGGTTTAATGCGTAAGAGGAAAACTTGTTGATTCTAGGGCCTAAAAATATGGCCACAGAGAGAATGTTTCTTGGGGCCCATAAGTTAATCAATGTGATTTTGGACATGGATAGCCTAAGGATTTCAGACCAATTATTTTCTCTCAATTCTCACTTGATTGACACTGTGACTTAGTTAAATAAGAATATACTGGCAGTAGACTGAGTGTATTTGAAGAATAAAATTTGAGGAAACTGTATTTATTTTAAATTTTTATAGCCACTTAAAAACTGTATTTGCACAAACCAAATACCACAGTATGTAATAAAACTCACCTTCATGCAGTTTGAATCTCTTCTGTGGAGTTAGCAGCCAATCATAGTTAGTGGACATCCATATAAAAATGCCAAAGTTCACAAATAACCGAAGTAAAACCAATGGATTATTGAAGTAGCAATGAGTAAAGCTTTATTGTGCACACACCAAATAGACAGTTTGCAAACCAGGATCACTCAAACCAAAACATGCACTGAGGCTCAGGGGTATGCTCTTATAAAGTCAGGAAGCAGTGGCTGTTTATTCTTCATGGTGATTGGTTATAAAGTTAGAATTTTCTTATATGATAGGGAATTTGTCACTGATTACCTCATACCAACATTGGGAAGCAGTTGAAGTTTTGCTATGATTCCCAGAGGCATATGCAAGAAATGGCCCACGTCAAGTTAATTTTGCAAAGTAATCTAAATTAAGCTCTGTAGGTATAACTAAACTGATTTTGTCTGCCCGGGAAATTTTCAAGGCTGGTCTCTATTTTATTTTTAACAGAGACTTCAATTGTTTGGCTGCCTCTAGCACACACCCTATTGGGGATCCAGCCCAAGACCTGGGCATGTACCCTGACTGAGAACTGAACCAGCCACTTCTTAGTTCATGGGTTGATGCTCAACCACTGAGGCACACTGGCCACACTTCTTGATAGATTTTAGTTGAATAATTTCTTTAGAGGGGTTCTTTGTTTCAATCACATCCCCTCGATCTATTATAACTTTAAATCATTACCATGTCCTCTTGTAATATATTAGAACCAGTGAAGGACCAACCTTGAACTCTCCATAAGACCACTCTTCCATTTATAAATTAATAAGTTGCTGCATAACTGGACAGATCAAAACAGTATTTCTGACCCCCTTTTGCACCCTCGTGGTTAAGTAGAGCAACTGAAAAACTTTGCAGACCATGTCCTATGTGACTTATATTTTACATTTTAATGAAATAATCTCCTTCTGTTGAAGGCAAAATATTGAGTCTTACATCTGCTACTCTAAGATAAACTAGTGTGAATTGCTGAGGTCTAAGTAGCAACTCATACCTCCATTATTCAGAAGGCTTCCTTTTGTCTTGCCCTTTCCTCTTCATGATTGAAAGGCACACTCAAAGAAAATCGACTTGAAATTGACCAAATTCGTTCAAATTTCTTAAAAGAGGCATATTTTTAATTACCTCAAATAAACTGCTAGTATTAGAGCCCTAAGAGATCTTAGATATTATTCTGGTTCAAACACTGTATTTCACAAATAAGAAAGCAATTACAACACCATTTTATAAAATGGCTTCAGTGCCTTAACAGTTTAGATAAAAAAAAAACTGGGAAATTACAACTAGTTGTTTCTGTAACTTTTTAATGCTTTAGGGGTCATATTGGATTCAGATCCTGTCCAAGAAATACAGTTTTCTCTGTCATTGTTTTTATGTTGTAGGAGTCAGTTGTAATATTCCGTTCACCAGAATTAACGTTGGAAGAGTAAAACGAAAGAGTCTAGATTAGAAATCTGTAGTTGACTTAATTATTCCATTACTGTCATTGATCATAAATTTGTATCAGTCAGCTATTAATACAGTAGTGCTGTGTGAACCATCTTTAAACTCAATGACATTATTTGTCCTCACCTCATTGAACTGCCGGGGTTTGTGGACATAGACTGTGCTTTGCTGGGTTTGACTCTAAGCTTGGGGTAGTTCCAAATCCACTTCCCAGGACTCACATATTCTTTGAACCAATGCTCTAGCTGTGATGGAGTCCGGAGGATAAACACAAACTACATTGCCTCCAAGAGATAAGCTTGAGTTGGCACTTCTGCCCCTATCTCATTGGCTAACACAGTGGTCGGTAATCCGCGGCTCGTGAGCCACGTGCGGCTCTTTGGCCCCTTGAGTGTGGCTCTTCCACAAAATACCACGTGCGGGCGCGCATACAGTGCGATTGAAACTTCGTGGCCCATGCGCAGAAGTCGGTTTTCGGCCTGGGCAAGTCTATTTTGAAGAAGTGGCATTAGAAGAAGTGGGGTCGACTCCTCAGATTGAGGACGTTTTTAGCAAAGGCCAGCTTAGGAGTACCCTAATTAAGTATAACAATACATCTACCTTTATAGTTTAAGTTTAAAAAATTTGGCTCTCAAAAGAAATTTCAATCATTGTACTGTTGATATTTGGCTCTGTTGACTAATGAGTTTGCCAACCACTGGGCTAACATGAGTGACATGGCCAAGCCTAGCATCAGCAAGGACAGGAAATATATTCTGCCTGTGGTTGGAGGAAGGAGTGATGACATAGTAGAAGGTGTGGATAGAGGAAAGGGTGAAGAATTGGGTTTAAATAAAGCAATTTGCCACAATATTCTCACTGAATATCATCAGACTTTGAAACCTATTGGAACTTACAAACTGTGTTTTTCTGAGAAATGAAAGTATTTAGAGTAATGCTATAAATACACATCTTAAATGTAGCCCCCAATGTTATGACCTGGGTAACATTTATCTGTCTGAACAGCAGGATAAGACAATCTGACAGCTTCCACATGTCAGTACTTTTTCTCTATGTTTGTAAATGACAGAAATAGTAAAGTTTAAGAAGTTAATTTCATATTTAAAATCATTTACTTTTAAAACATATACTTAGTCAATCATACGTCAAAGTTAACTTTTTAGAATTTCATTGGAAAATGAGGTTTTACTTACAATTAAATGATGCCTTTGGAAATATAAAAGTATGTAATATAATTCTCTGATTAGAAGTAGTCTATTTAAAACCCCTGAAGAGTAAATTAACACTTCAGAACATACTGATAAGTGATGACAGTATATACTTATGCCCAAGCTGCTAGTGGCAGGAAGATTTGATTAGAGAACATTAATTACAGTGATATTCTTACTTTAGATGCAACCGAGATCCTTCTCCATCTTTACTTTTTCTATTCCTCTTCCAGATCTCTCTCTCCTTTTTTATGCTTCCATTAATACTCACTTCTCTTAGTATTTCCCCATGGTTTATTCATCATCCCACTCTGTGTATCTCTCTCTCTTCCTACTCTTTTAATAGCGCTCTCATCTCAATTCCTTCTTTCCTTTCTCTCTCCTTGTTATCTTTCCTTGATCACTGAGGCTCTCAGTTTTATGTTACTTTTGCCTTTGAGGATATATTTTTCTAGTGGAATCACCCCCTTGGCTGGTAACAGGTGACATGTGTTTGAAGCAGCTGGATGCTGTCTCATGGCGGTACATCAGGCGGCGAGAGAGCCCAGAGTGCCACATCCAGCTACACACACACACACACACACACACACACACACACACACACACACATACACATACCTTCAATACCTAGAAGAATTTATTAAACTTCACATTGACCATTTTTACTATAATCAGTGGCTACATTTATGGGCCATACATGGAACTCCTTGAGGTAGACCTAAAGTAGTCAAAGAATAAAAATCACGAGGGAAAACTTGTGCTTCCCCAAACGCCTGGGACTCTGGGAGGTGGAAAACAGCCAGCGTGCTGCAGGAAGGGCAGCGGTTTCGTGAAGGACAGCTGCATGGAGCTCCAAAGGAGAGGGGCCTGAGGCACGATCAGAGCATCTCATGGGAGCCCTCTGGTTGAGCGCCAGTTGTGAGAATGAAAGATGCTTCAGATCTTCGTATGGACCATACCATCGAGGACCATTCATCTCCCCTGATGCTCAGCAGACTCTGAAATGCATACACACGCATAAGGAAAAGGAATAACAGAGATGCCCCAGTCTTCACTGGAAGGGGAGGTCTCATGCATTTTACATTTTCATCTCAGTGAGTAACTGGGCTTTGGGTTTTAACCATCTGGCAAAATTGGGTTCAAGAAATACATTTCGCCAGTTATAGAAAAATGAAGTTACAATTGTAAAAACCTGTGTTAGTTAGCCTCTGAAATTTCTCACGGCAGATAATGAGGTAGTTCTTAAAAGAATTACGGCGTGAACATACTGTCCTTGACAAGGATTTGCTAAATACCCTTGAGTACTTTGCTTCATGTCAATAGAAAGTTACTTTATGTTCTTAGAAAAACATCAAATGAAGAGCCCATCACAAGCGAATACACTCGTTCTTTACTAAACCCACACAGTCATAAGCAGATATTCATTTCAAGTAAATGCTCTGAAATGCTTACAATGCAATTCTTTATTTCTTCTTATTGACATTTCAAATTGTTAAGCTCAGACTTTTCCAAAGTTAATCAATTGCTTGTTTCTTCTTTTTATAACTATGTACACATTTGCACCAATTAATAACCTTTGTGTTGGAATGAAAGATTAAACACTCATTTAATTTAGCTTAGGTTCCATTTGTTTTCAATTAAGAAGAGAAAATCCTTCAAGTACAATAGATTATTTATATTTTTTGCTTCATTTATAAAACCAAATAAGGCTTTTGTGTTTGTGGCCATTAATGTTGTTGAGAAGAAATTGTATGAAATGAATGGGTTGCAGTAAAACTGAATATAAGAGGTAAAAAAAATTAAATTATTTTAGATGATATATTTGTCCTCCAAATTAATCTAAAGCTGGCAGCAGTGAGAGTGTGAGCTTAAAAAATAGCATAGGACATTAATTAATTTTTAAAATTTAATTTATATATTAGGCATGTATCTTTTTAAAATTCCAACACACACACACACACACACACACACACACACTACTAATACCTGTAGATCTAACAAGACTATTTTTCTGCCAGATACTGCCATTTGACATAATATTTTTGAAGCATGCATATAAAATTACAGTGCTTTAAACATATGTCTGATAAGCAGAATAATTCACACCCCCTCCCCCAATGTCTATATCTAATCCCCAGAACTAGAAACTGTGTGAATATGTTAATTTGCATGGCAAAAGAGATTTTGCAGATGTGATAAAGTTCAAGGACCTCGAGATGGATCGATTATCCTGGATGACCCACATGGGCCCACCCTACTCACATGAGTCCTTAAAAGCAGGGAACTTTGCTGGGTGTGGTCTGAAAGAGAGGCAGCCACAGAGAGAAAGTCAGAGAGCTTGGTAGAACTACACAATGGAATACTACTTGGCTATAAAAAAGAAGGGACTTCAACCTTTTGTGACAGCATGGAGGGACCCAGAGAGTATGATACTAAGTGAAATAAGCCAGTCAGAGAAAGACGGGTACCATATGACCTCACTCATACGTGGAATCTAATGAACAAAATAAACTGATGAACAAAATAGAAACAAAGACATGGATACATGAAACAGACTGACTACTGTCAGAGGGGAGGGGCAGGGGAGACTGGATGAAAGAAAGTGAAGAGATTAGCCAAATATCATACATGTATAACCCATGGACACAGGCAACAGTGTGATGAGAGGCAGAGAGAAGGGGGCAGGCAAAGGGGGAGGGATGGGGACATCTGTAATAATGTCAACAATAAAAGTAAAGTGAAATAAAAAAGGTAGAGGAAGGGAGCTCCATGTTAGGGAATGCTGGAAGCTGCTAGAACAGGGGTGGGCTACCTTTTTGTGAGTGCATACCAAAACCAGCAAAATCTCTGACTCAAAATTCTTCTGCATGCCAATCCTAATTTTTTGAGAACATGTTACGCCTACTTGATATCTCTTAAGGTGTACGTGTGAAGAACCTTGAAGAAATAATAAAATTCATTCGAGCAACAAAAACACAGTATATGATGATGAAAAATACATTTATTTTTTTAATGTATACATGTACACTGAGAGTCCGACAGAAAACTTTATGACTCCGTTTGATTTTATCAGTGGGACTTTTGCTGCTGCATCACTGATGACAGAGATTTTACATCAGGTTTATATTTCGTGACCTTCAGAGATATGCACAAGCTACTACTGTCATCCGTCAGGCTACTCCTACTACGAGACTTAACAAAATTCATCACTGAGAACAAAGATTCACAAGCATATGTGGATGAAACCAAAACACTGGTCGGATCTAGGAAGGCAGGGAGAGTTAAGGCAGAGGCATAGAAATTGCTCTTCCCCTCTCTCGTCAATCCATGTCTATGGTCTTTAAGATAACTTGTTATGTAAAATTATTTATTTATCTAAGATGCACCTACACTGAATTTATCTGAAAAATAAAAAAGTCGATATTAAGAAAATACTGTAAATGGAAGATTATAAGAGAGGGTCTCACGTGCCAACAAAAGTTACTGGTGTGCCATGTTTGGCACGTGTGCCAGGGGTTGCCCACCCCTGCTCTAGAAAAGGCAACAGGTGCAGAACTTGACCCTTTCCTTGAGCCCACGGACACCTTCACTTTAGCCCAGGGAGACCTTTGGTCAGCTTCCTGACCTTCAGACCTGTAAAATGAAATTTGTGTTATTTAATATCGCTAGATTTCATGTGCTCCTTTGTTATAGCGGTGATAGCAAACTAATACAAAGTACCATATTTCATGTAGAAATATCTTTAAAATCAGGACAGATGGTATAAAATCTTTTAAAGCTTTTGTAATATTTTGATGGAAAATTTTAAAGTGAGAGAAGTGAATGTTGTATGAAACTATACTGTTTTTTTCACAAACCAATAATACATTTTTCTTAATGTGTTTCTGGAGAGATGAAGTTATCTTTTGGATATATATAGTATATATATATATACATATTTAATATAATTTATATATAATATATATGGATATATGTAAAATACACACACACACACACATATATATATATATGGAGAGAGAGAGAGAGAAAAAAGAAAATGGAGGGATTAAATGTGACAAATTTGTCTTTGAAACTTGGAATCAGAATTAAGTTTTAGATAATGTTCACATTAAAATATTTTAAATAAGTATTTGTTTTTCCATGAACAGAATTTAGGATTTTTTCTTCTTGAAAAAATCCCTGGCTAAGTTCAATTGCTTTTGGCCGGTAAGAACAAGCTACAGGCCAAGCAATTTAATAAGAGCAAGCAAACCAAAACAAACCAAAGAGCTCGGGGTTGAGTCAAGTGTCTTAGAAAACAAGACAAAACTGCCAACTTGTCTCGTAAAAACAGACTTATTTCCAGAAAGAGTCATTGCTCCCCTCCCCCCCAACTTTTATTCCAATATTCGGAATTTACACAAATTATTATTTTAAAAATTCAAAGGGGATTTTAAGACATATTATGAGCACCACAGTAATGTGGCCTTCCATGAAGGCTGTGTTGAAACTCAGTAAGTTGGAGAAGTCATTGCTTTACTTAAATTTATTTTGCAGATGAGCATACTGTGGTTTGAGATACAAGAAACGTTCTCAGGCCTACAACACTATTAAATGCTGCTATTCCTTTTGTACTCGGTCTATTTAATTTGAGAACTATATAATCACAATCTTATAATTTCTTTTTGGATGTGATTCATTAGCCTGGATGTGAAGCTGTGCTTATAATAGCAATAAGAATGGAAAAGAAATAGAGGAACGCAAGTAGCATGAGAAAGGACTAATCAACATCTATGATTAGAGCGATTGGGGAGAGCATTAGATGGTGTGTCCGTGACTATTTAAGTTTTTTTCTAAATTAGATACATAGAAGAAAAGTAGTGGCTAATGAGAGAAATATGAAAATCTGGAACAGACTTTATAAGAAAATAATGATGAGTTGGTTTTCACTTGTGTGGAGTTTAGAATGACAGTGGATCTCCAGGTCACCGTACACGGTTGTTCAATGGAAGATACAGCCGAGCAGATCTGTGCTTTTTCTCTATAAATTACAGCTACGATATTTAATGAGCTACCTGATCAGGCGCACACAGAGGTCTACCAGAAGTATAATAACTGGCTATGTGAGCATGCCGCTGGGGGTGTAACAGTTAAAGAGAAGCTTGATACGACTTGATTTCCAGTCGTCTCATGTTCTGCTTTTCCTCTCACTGTCTTCTGATGTAGCTGGTTCCTCTCTTCTCTCATGAAACCCTAATGCCTTTTTTTTTAAAGAAAACTTTCTTCAAAGCAAATAACTTCATCTCTGACTCTACCTGAATGTTCTTATGTAAATTATTGTCTATTTTGCCCCAAATGCTTGGATGGCGGCCAATTCCACCCTTTACATAAAGTCCTGCCCGCCTCTGGCGCCGCTCCACTCCCAGCAGCTCTTGGGTGAGGTGTTCTCATCCCGTCTCGGGTTTCCTTATGTATTCAGAAATGTAAATTTGGTGCACATTTTATCATGTGGTACTCAATTTTAATATATTCATTTAATGTGAAAAGGTTACTATTTTATATTCAGTCATCTATGAAGTGTAATTATTCTCTCTGTAAACCGCTCTAACAGAAAAATTGAAAGTTATCGTGATAAATGGTGGTGTGATCTTGGAACAGAGAGAAGATGAAAAACAAGTGAGACCTATTTGCATAGAAACATCTCAAGGATAACTTCTGATGTCTCAAACAAAGCATCCAACCTTGATCATGTGTGTTGATTTTCTCCTTTAACTGCTTTTTTGAGGCATCTGTATTTTGAAATTGTACCTGATGTACTCCTTCCTGCAAATAATTATTTTCCGGTAAAAAATATGATGCTTGCGGCTGTCTTTAACCATGGTCTAAACACAGGGAATCTGAGGATACCATGCAATGCCACTCTTTGGGGGTAGATGAGTGACATATCTATGAAGTGATGTCTTTTGAGACATTTTTTTCTGGAGTGGTTATGGACATATATGTAAAAACCATTGTGTCATGCTTACCTGCAGCTATGGTGTCCACATTCATCTTTGTGTGATTATATTTGTATTTGTAGCTTCAAGTATAACCAGAGGGAACTGCATTGTATCACTTATTTGCTTTTTCTGACCATCAAATGTCAGTTTGTTTTTAATTCTTCTACCACCATGGCTAGGACTACTGAGGGAAGCTCTTCTAAAGACTGGATTAGTCCATAAACATGGGAACAGCCATGGTGCTGGGTCTGTGAGCTAAGCAGGTGGAATACTATAGCAGTGCAGCCTTTGATGAAAGTCATGTTGAAACCCCAACTGTTTCTTCAAAGAAATAGACTCCTCCCCCGCCCCCCGTCCCTCTGTGGCCTACAAGAATGTCGTTGGTAGAGGATGATATCAGTAGCAAAAGTTAGAGCACCGCGGCCAATGAATCTAAGGAGAGGCATAAACGGGGTTACCTTTGGCCATGTGAAGGGTGAGTGAGGAGGGTGTTGCGAGACGCTCGTAGGAAGGATGCAGAGCGGACATTTTGGAAATGACTTTGGACATATAGGGGAGGTGGGGAGGGGCAGCTTTCAGAAACATTTTACAGGTAGAGTCCAGTCAATTAATGCCGAGAGTCGACTGAGGAGGAAGAGTCAAATGGATTCTTTGTAATTAAATTGACAATGTGATTCCTTTGCTTGAACCACTATATGGCATAAATTACTGAGAACAAGATGGTAAGGAATAGGAAGTGTCTGGTTTTAAGCATGACACACTTGAGAGTCCTGTGGTTTGTTTGTTTGTTTGTTTGTTTGTTTGTATTGATTTCAGAGAGGAAGGGAGAGGGAGAGAGAGAGAGAGAAGCATCAGTGATGACGGGGAATCATTGATCGGCTGCCTCCTGCAAGCCCCCCACTGGGGATTGAGCCCGCAACCCGGGCATGTGCTCTGACAGGGAATCGAACTGTGGACCTCCTGGCTGGTTCATAGGTCGATGGTCAATCACTGAGCCATGGCTGCCGGGAAGAGTCATGTGGTTTTTATAGTTGAAGAAGGAAGACAAAGGTGGAGTGGCATTTTGAAATGAAAGCTAAGGCAGAGTTTTAGGTTTTACATTTGTTTTGTTTTTTTAAGTGCATTGACTTACACAGTATAGTCTGAATGGTGTGGGAAGTCCAGCAATGATCCCCAAGGAAAAAAATGGTGAGGTATGACTCTAGGGTAACTATGGAAACAGCATGCTTGGATCTGAACGCCCAAGTGCAGCCTTTATTAGCCATGTGCACATAGGGAAAGCCATATTTAAGTTAGAACAAAAGAGATTGAATATTTAGATGCTTTTTCTGATGACAGACAAGGCATTCTTTAGGAGTTGATAAGAGTGTGAATAAGATTTTAAAAATAGATGATGGATATAAGTCATTTTAGATTTTAAGAGATAAAAATGGTCTGCAAACTCTGAGTTTTCTATAGGCATAAACAAAGATATGACCAGTAATAAAAAAGGATAAACATCATAATGAGTTTGACCTTGATGGTCTCAAGGCAAATAGTGTTAGTGAACTTGTGTGTGTGATGATCTGTAAGTGGTTGATGAGCCTATTGCCCTGAGCATTTCAAAATCTATGTGTCTCCCCCCTCCCCCATTTCTGTCTCTGACTCAAAACAGAATTTGGATTTGCTATGCAAAATTTCTATATTTTCTCACTGGTTTTCTAAGGTTCCATTTTTAAAATAAGTAGTCATGTGACTATAATTATAACATGATACTCTTCTAAGTCATATTTTATTAAAAAGGATAGAATAATTTGGACTGGGAACTATTGTCATATGCCTAAAAGTCTACATCGCTTAAAGAAAAAATATAATTTAACTACTAGAAAATTGCTTCCAACTTACCTTTGATAAATCTACTCTGTAAAACAAATGATAGAACATCATATGACTTAAGGTAATAAATAGCTCCTTCTTCATAGTCAATAAAGTGTTTTTTTTAAAAAAAAAACACAGGAAAACTGCGTAATTAAATATAAATTTCAAACTGGAAAATATCTTTATTGGCATTTAAAATATCTCATATGCTTTCCCAGTTCTTCTTTAACCCTATTCTCATCTTCCCATTTATTGTTGAAAAAAAGAAGCTAGAGGCAAGGGAAGTAAATTAAAGTTGGTGACCCAATTTAGAAATTTGCTACTGAGGTGATTGTCCATATTATAGACCTATCTTCTTCCTCTGGAAATGCATAATTGATGATTTCATTAATGTGATAAAAATACCTTGCTTCATGAAGTGAATTTTATAAAATTAAAACCATTACATCCTTTCCAATTGTGAATTAAATACAAAAATGTAGAACAACCATTTTCTGAAACTGTCACAGATAATTTTGAACTTTACAGCAGTAGTTTTCTTGCTAATAAAATAATTAAAACTTTTATGAAAAGGGATCATCATACTTTGAAAATGTCCTCCTTGACTTGAAAATGTGCTGTGGAATCTTAGTATTTCTATCTCTTTGTAATTAAATTGACAATGCAAAACACATGACATGTTTAAGGCATGAATGAGGGCAAAACTATAGTAGTTGGTCATATTAATCTGAATTTAGCACTGCCTCATATATCCTTACTTCCTTTTGAAAATCAATGGAATTTTAATTAAAAATTAAACCTTTGAATTACATATTTAATATTTTCATAAGGGCATGGATACATTGGTTATCTTTTTTTCTTGAGCTATATCCTTCCTCTATACTTTATTTGGAGATACGAAAATACACTTTCAAATCACCTAACAACTTTGGCATGATGTGTCCAAGTACCTTCTTAAAGTTTATAGCTCACTGACCAAAAAGTATAGTTAAATGTGCATATGTCTACTTTCCCTTTTAAATTAATTTTTTTTTCATTTTAAATTACATAGCTATTTTTAAAATGCATTGTTATGTCTTTCAAAAATTAAATTAATAGTATTTGTGGTCAAGCACCCAAAATATGCCCTGATAATATATTTTTTATCATTTCTTTTCAACTCTGCTTAAAAACATGTAACTCATACTAAAATTTAATAATAGGAGTTATTTCAAATTCTATTATATTAGGGAATAGATGAGAGCCAAGAAACGAGCATGCTAACAACAGACCTTAAGTGAGGTAAGTTACTCTGTGCTAACTCTACCTATATCACTCAACAAGATTAACAAACTTAACAACACTTACTCCTATAGTAAGTGACATATTTTCCAATTTATAAGTGTGAACTTCTGATTGTCAGTGTTGCTAGACTTTATAAATTAACTAGAGGCCTGATGCAGGAAATTTGTGAACTCAGGGGGGTGTTCCTCAGCCCAGCCTGCACCCTCTCACAGTCAGGGAGCCCTCGGGGGATGTCTGACTGACGGCTTAGGCCCACTCCTCCTGGGGAACAGGCCTAAGCTGGCAATTGGATATCCTTAGCACTGCTGTGGAGGCGGGAGAGGCTCCCGTGACCGCTGCTGCGCTCGCCAGCTGTGAGCCTGGCTTCTGGCTGAGTGGAGCTCCCCATGTGGCAGCACACTGACCACCAGGGGGCAGCTCCTGCATTGAGTGTCTGCCCCCTGGTGGTCAGTGCACATCATAGCGACTGGTTGACCGGTCGACTGTCTGCCCCCTGGTTGGCCTTAGCATATCATTAGCATATTACGCTTTGATCGGTTGAACGCTTTGATCGGTTGAATGGATGACTAGACAATAGGACACTTAGCATATTAGGCTTTTATTATATAGGATTGTGAATCTTATTCATCATTTTTATCTGTTGTGACCCAAATATGATTTTCTTAGGTGGTTCTTGATTTCCACCTCACTTATCTCGATTGTTAAGTTTCTGAAGTTATATTTACTATTCCACATCCACCCAGTACTTTTTTTTTTTTTTGCTAAAATTGTTCAGAACCAGAATTCCTTGCCTGCAAGCAAAGATTCGTAACTACAACACAAACATACTATTTCTTATGCTTCCTAGTTGACAGTACACACATGGACACAACTCTGAAGCCCACACCAGCAACACACAAGTCTTGTTTCATACAAGCACCACGATAAACCCTGTGCTGGAGGCGAAACAGGGCTGCCCCTGACTCTGCAAGGGTTCTGTTTCCAGTTTCCCACGATCACCTGGCAGCTCCAAGCTCACAAGACTCCACTCTGCTTGGTGGACTTGGCTTAGAGCTCCAGGAGGCACCTTGCTGCTTCGCCCCTGGCTCCTCCTCAGCCTTTGTCCGCGGGCATTGGACTGCTCGGCTGCAGCAGGACAGGACACTGCTCCTCTGGCCCCAGCCGGCTGCCTGCGGCTTCCTTGTCCTGTGGGTGCTGCTTCGCCCCAGTAGAGGTAGAGGCTGCTTCTTCCTGGAGCAGCAGCTGTGCTGTTTTCAGGTATTTTGTCACGTTCAGGCCAGTCTGTGTGCAACCCCTGCTTCTTCCTGCGATGCCAGAACCAGCCTGTTAACACCCCCCCACTCCTCCACCCCCATCCTCACCCCCACCCCAGAGAGTGTCCTGGACTCCAGCCCAGGGTGCCTTGCGCTGAGATCCCAGGTACATCAGCACCAGCCAAGTAGGTTGGCCTCCTCCAAGTTGAAGTTCAGTTTGGGAGAGTCTCCCTCGATTTCTATTGACTCCCTTCTCTCTTGTTTGTTCCTCTGGTCTCAGATTGGTAGCTGCTTCCTCTCTGATCCCTCAGTGTTCTCTTACTGACGTTTTGGTTATTTAGTCACCAATTTTATGTTTAGTAAATAATTTCTTATATAAAACCTGCTCCTTTGAAGAGGAGTGTGGTGTGTCTTCTGCTTGGACCGTACATGATATTGAAATTGATATCAGAAGGCGTCCCTGGAAATAGACTCTCAATGATGGGATTTTGATGTTAATTTTACCATGACCTTGAGCTTGAATAGCGTGCTGGTGTCTTCAATAATGGAACACAGGATGTTAGTAAGCATGCTATTCCTTGGCATCGTAATTAATCATGTTATCACCTGGGCTTGATTTTGAAAAATGTCTCTGGAGGCCAGTGCTTGGGGGGCCAAGCGGCTGGCGTTCCAGTTGGCTGTTAGGTAGTTACATTACAAACACTGCTGTGCGGAACGGGCTCTTCTGAGTGCAGTTTAGGCTTAGAGAGAAGAGGTGACAAGCTCCTGTCTTTAAATTCTCGTCTCCACGATGGTCAAATAATAAGAACATGTCTAAGGCAGCCATTAAAATTGGTGATTTCTAATAGTGACAAGGTCAGTCCTGCTGCAATGCAAACACAGAATTATACTGTGTAGGTTACATAAGTACAATGTAAGTTTCATAGCCTGGCCACGTGTCTTAGGTGAGAAAGTGAAAGCTTGAGTGGGAAGGAGTAAGAGCCTAATAGCATATTGACAATGATTTTATTCCGTGGATTGACTGATCTTTAGTATTAAGGATGTAGGGATACTCAGATGCCTCCCCCCTCATTTACCCATATTTTTTTTCTTTTCTTAAAGGGAAGATTTTATGGGTTGAATTATGTTTCCCTCCAACATTATATATTGAAGCACTAACCCCCAACAGCTCAGGTTGTGACCCATTTGGAGATAGGTTTGCTGCGGAATAAAGATGACCTCATCCTGGAGTCAGATGGGACCCTGATCTGATATGACTGTTGTTCTGCAAAGAATGCCATTTGAAGATAGAAACACAGGCAGCAGTCCATGCAAAGGCAGAGAACCCAAGTGACCCTATATAACAAAGAGTTAATATGCTAGTAGACTGAACAGCAGAACAACCGTCTGGACAACCATCCGGACGACCTTCTGGATGAAGCCGGAACTGCGAGGGCCGAGCCCCTTGCACGAATCTTGTGCATCGGGCCTCTAGTGTTTCTATAATCCAAGAAATGCTAACGATTGCCTGTACATCACCAAAGCCAGGAAAAGGCAAGGTCGAATTTTCCTAGGTGTTTTGGAGGGAGCATGGTCCTACTGACACTTTGACTTCAGACTTCTAGCTTCCAGGACTGAGAGACAATTTCTGTTGTTTCAGCCACCCATTTGTTGGTACTTTGTTATAAAAGCCCTAGGAAGCTTGTATAGAGGGCAGAGTGGAAATTTTCTCTGTCACCTCCAGCTATTGGTCACTGGGATCTTAAAAGTTAAAAATCTGCCCGGCCAGCATGTTCAATGGTTGACTGGCAACTTAGGAACCAGGAGGTCACAGTGCAAGTCCCTGGTTTTGGGCTCGATCCCCAGTGTGGGGTGTGCAGGAGGCAGCTGATCCATGATTCTCATCATTCATGTTTCTATCTCTCTCTCCCTCTCCCTTCCTCTCTGAAATCAATAAAAATGTTTTAAAGGGTTAAAAATCTGGAAGTGCATTTATATGGTAGCATCAATATTTTTATTTATTTTATAATTAGTGACTGTTAGATGTATGTTCATTTAAGTAGGAGATAATAATAAAAAAATTTTTCAAAACCTATTTTCAAAATCTATTTACCTAGCATTATTTAGAGTAATACGTATTTTTCTTTAAAAGTGTAATTGATAGACACAGACAACAGTGTGGTGATGACCAGGGGGAAGGGAGTGTGGGGAAGTTCAGAGAGGGGGAGGGACATGGGTACATCTGTAATAGTGTCCACAATAAAAATTAAAAACATATAAATAAAAATTTTCCCTAAATGTCATGCCTTCAAATTCACAGTAGGAGTATACGAAACAAAGTTATAAAGTATGCACCTATAAAGTTTTATCTGAACACTCTGAAACATGTGAAGCTAAATAAAAACAGATCAAACTTTGCAAAACTGTTGATAGCTGCCAATGTTTTTCACCTTTATTAAAGTTGGGGAAAAACATAATTAGCACTTTATGCTCTAAGAACTAAACTGGGCCCTCAGTTGACATTGTGCCAGGCAGCTGATAAACACAACTTCAGAAATTAAGTTTTATAAAAACCGGAGTGTGTGTATGCATTTGGAGCAGGCAGGAGTTAGCATTAATCTATCCGTACAGCTGAGCCACGTGGTCCCAGTTCCACTCCAAACTCTGATATCAGCACTTCTTTTTTTGAAGTTGTTTCAAGAAAGTTCTCAAATCTCATTAAACGGATGTAATGTTAAATCAACTTACTCTCACTGTAACATCTTCACATATAAGCGAGACACCTACTGTAATCTTGAAATCTTAGTGACCAGTTTGTAGCCCTGAACTGTAAGAATTCAGCCTTGTTTAGGTGCAATTTACATACTCGTAGCTCCTTAGAGGGAAAAGTCTCATTTAGGAAGGCTCAAGTGTCTAGTTACTCTTAGAAAGATGCGCTATTCTTTCTTATCCTTTTTCAGTGTTGACGGAAATGGGTGCATCCCAAACCTGTGACCCAGTTCAGCTGTGGGACCATTCCTACACCTGCAGATCTTGGACCGCTCCTTGGGCTCTATTTAACATTTCACTGAACAGATTTAGATTCAGTTTCAAATACATATCTCAGATATTTATGTTATATTCTTACTTCATGTACTAGAATTTTTTAAATGATTCAAGTCTTTTAAAAAAATATTTTTATTGATTTCAGAGAGGAAAGGAGAGAGAGAGAGAGAGAGAGAGAGAGAGAGAGAGAGAGAGAGAGAAACATCCATGTTGAGAGAGAATCATGGATTGGCAGCCTCTTGCACACCCCACACTGGGGATTGAGCCAGCAACCCAGGCATGTGCCCTGACCAGGAATCAAACCGTGACCTCCTGGTTCATAGGTGGATGCTCAACCACTAAGACATGCAGGCTGGGCATGATTCAAGTCTTTATTGAGAATTCAGAGTCCTAGGTTGGGCCTACTAAAGGCAGGTATGCACCAATAGGCAATTCATTTAATCTCCTGTGTTTTAGTTTGCTCTGCTATGAAAATAATCTGCTGGGTCAGGTAATTTTACTTCTCTCACTTTATCCTTTTTTTCTTTTTCTTTTTATCATCGTCGCCTTTCTTTTGGCTGGTTCTACATACATATATCTAGACATAAAATATGCATTTTAAAGGAATTTGATTTGATTAACATATTATTGAATGAAACTGAGTGAAAATATTTCTCCCATTTCACACAATCCTGGATATGGATTTAAAGTTAGTTCTGCTAATGTTCATACTAGTGACTTAAAAGACTATAAATCTACACTTCATTATATTCTTAACCCAGTGATTTATGGGTCAATATGATCTTTGAATTGCTTCAAATCTTTGCTTTTTCTTATGTTCAATAAAATTTGTGTTGAAAGACATACTTTCCACCTCCTTAGTGGATGAAATCAAGGAAGTGTAGAATTCTCAGCTCACTGAACTACAACAAAAGGATGCCCCTCCCCCCACCCCGTGACTAATGACTTTTTCAGCAAAAACGAACATCTGACTTATGAGAAAGAAGACAAAATATAAAATACTCTAAATGTCATTTAATTTGTATTTTGTATGCATTAAAAAAAAACAATCTTTTACTTTTGTATTTGAAGTTAAGTTGGGAGAAAAGTTTGTGAGCTTCTATTATCTGCCTCCCTGCCCAAAGGATCACATTAATATTAATGTTTGGTTCATTAGCATTTTTTTGCCAAGAATTCTGGTGTTTCTCATGCTCCTTGGCAACATTAGAAAAAATTACTACTGCATTTTTCTTCTCAGATAATTACAGTGTAAGACATAAAAAGTTAATTTATTTCAGACGCAGACAGTAACAGATGTAGTGAATATATGACAACTTCCTCTACAATAGTGAGGCTTTTTTTATATATGCTTGGAGGAATTGTAAAATATTCTGGTTGAATTTGTCAAACTCCACAAATTAATGTCACGATGTAAGTGAATTTGGCATAGCGCTCACTATAGAAAGCAGGATGCAAATGGAAGCTGTCTTAGAACAAAATTTGAATGACACTCAAATTATCATTTGTTTGTTGGCTCATTTGTCGTCTTTTTCTGTTGCTGTCTGGTTTTTGTTTGGTTTTGTTACTTCTACAGAGATGCTGAATGTAGAAATTGTGATACGAAGCTATTTTAGTATCCTCTTCTCATTAGACAAAAAAAATTAGTACTTTAAAAGGAGCAGCAAGTTTTCTTTTGAATTTTGTTTACTTTAGGGGGAATTTTCTAATATGATGACATGAAATTTACCTAAAGATTGAGAGAAAAATAAATGCAGGTTATATATTACAAAGGATGTTCCTCTTAAAAATGTGATGGAAGATAGGGTAGGGAAATTAAATGGTCGGGGTGCTTAATGCCAGACTTTATGAATGGCTGGAATGATTAAGCCTCTGCCATTCATGACTTGTAGATTATCAGTAAAATCTCACCTTTGCAAACTCTTTTATTAAATTAATTGAAGTGATCCTACCCCAAAATTCAGTTGGGGTAAAGTTCTATGTCTCTGTAAGGGCATAATGAGCCGGCCAGCCTGCCTCAAGGCCATACAGGGGACTCAATCTCAGGTGCTGGCCCAGTTCACTGGGAAGCCAGGCCTCTGGCCACCCCCTGCATGTGAACCCCCCTGGGTGTCAAGGACAGCGGCACACGGGGTGCCATGGCACGCACCGCGGGGGCATCACTGGGTCCCACCCGCTGCTGGTTAGCACACCCTGCAGCAGGGAGCAGGGCAGAGCACAGCGAAGCCTCAGCCTCCGTGGCCGCCACTGAATGAGGAGCCTCAGGAGGTGGGTTTCCTGGGGACCCGGTTCCGAACCTGTCTGCACCCTGAAGCCTCCTGCCTATGGGGGCCTCCGCCCGTATTTAATTGGATGTATGTTGACGTTCAGTTGTATGAGTTCTTTGTGTATTTTGGAGAGTAACCCTTTATCTCACAGATCTTGAGCAAATACCTCTCCCATTCAGTAGGCTGTCCTTTTGTTCTGGTGAAGGTTTCTTTCACTGTATAAAAGCTTTCCAGTGTTATGTAGTCCCATTTGTTTGTTTTGCTCTTGTTGCCTTTGCCCAAGGAGACATATCCAGAAGGAATAAATATTGCCAAGACCAGTGTCAGAGTGGACTGCTTCTGTTTTCCTCTAGGAGTTTCATGATTTCAGGTCTACATATCTTTTATTTTACTGTAACATCTGATTTTTAAAGGCAAGTACAGACTTTTGTATCTGATGAGATGCGTTCTCCACAGTCTCTCCTTTTTCTGCGTCTCTTCAGAGAAGCGTTACTTCAGCTTTTGTACGCAACTGTTTTTTCACAATGTTTGTAAAGCGAACAGCTCTGAAAGACGGAGATAATGTGCCCTTCAGTAGCAGGAGGCAGATTGTTTGTTTAAAAAATAATAAAGATAATGTCTGCCACCGGGAAAACATTGGCAGTTTCTAGCAGCCCTACTTAAGATCAGAGTTCCTCAGCCACGTCACAGACCCACTTGTGGGCAACATCCACAAAGGTCACTTGAGAGTCAAGGGTAGCTGATGCAAACATGAATCTCCTGCTTGCACCTGCGCCATGAATAATAAGGTCCATTGTCTCTTACTCAGAAGTCTCTGCTCTTTGCCAGAATCTATGAGATCATTGCAGGCTAGTTCCTTAGGTTACTAGGAAGGTAAAATTCCAGACCTTTCACAATTCTAGAGAATAGCACACAACCAATAATGAATAGACTGGTAGAAAGCACCATTAAAAGCTGAAGTACTTACAAACAATGAGATAAATGGTTCATAATAATATAAATATGAACACACATATTTACTTGTCATTTCTATATCATTATCTCTCTTACTGTAGGTTATTTTCATAGTTTTCTTTATCTTTATTTTGGGAGATATCAAGATATATAAAATCAGGTTTTAGTCATGTAATGTTAAAAATTTAAGATATGAATTCAAAAGGAAACTAATGGGATCATTTCTAACTCATATATGCAAATATGTTTTTAATTAATGTGTCCTACTAACATGGTTTTTTTTAGAGTATCTAAAATTTAGAAAATTAATATTTTTAAGTGGCAAAATCTGGTGTGTTCAATCATTTATTGTTAAAATTCACGGAATGGATTTGGTCCTATTAAAATGTTCCTGTCAACTAGGTGCCCCAGTTTCCTGGCAACCTGGAATATTTCCAATTCCTTCAGGGCACCTTTGCACAAATTTTTAGTTATAATTTACATTTTTCCGAGGCTACACTCAGTCCCATGCTGGGATTCAGGTAGATGTGTGGAAGTCTGATAGAATGGTTGGATATCCAACCAACACTCTAGTAGGACGAGAAACTGAGCAACCTATTAGGAAGGCATGCACTCCCATCTAAACTATGAGTCAGAAGCGTGAGGGAGGCGGCAAAGATGAATGGCTGAGAATATAGGATCTAAATCAAAAGAAGCGCGTTTACACATGTCCCCTCCATTTCTGTGTTGAATGACTTCGAGCATGCTGTTTACTATGCTGGAGCCATATTTCCCTCATATGTAACACGGCACATTATTAGCGCCTCATACCATCACTGTGAGTATTAAATAAGATGATGTATGACAGGCGTAGCTAAATGTCAGGTCTGCAGCAGACTCGCAATAAATGGCAGCTATTTTTATAATGTGAAAAACCTGTTCAAATAATCATTTCTCAGTGTTCAGATGGTCTACCCAACCGAAAAGAACATCGTGTGTCTGCGGCTCAGTGGGCACAGCAATGCCTCATCTCCATGCAGGTTCACGTGTCAGAGGGGGAGGCAGAGGCCGCTGGGCCGCAGGCAGAGGCTGCGGGGAGAGGCCGAAAGACATTATCACTGAGAGAGAACGGGTGCTGAGGGTTATTTGGTATTTGCCAGAGTTTTGTGAAAAACTTAGAACAAAGTTTTAGAAATATTTGAGAAAAACGTTAAGAGAAGCTGGAAGTATGTAGGAAGTGGCAACTGCCTTGGAAACGTGAGCTACATGCGCAGATGACATTTTGCACGCAAAGCTCTAGGTGTGATGTTTAAATAACGGAAGGTGACAGAATGACTGAAATCCAAACGAAGTGAGATTCCAGAATTAAAACAATAAGTAGGTGTGTGCTTATTGCAGAATAAAGATAGGGGGACTCTGTGGAAATGATTCCTGTGTGAGCCAAATTCTAAGATGAGCTTTTAAAATGGGAAAGTATATAAAGGTGCTTTGTTCTGCATTTTTTCCCAAAACTGTTGATTAATTCCAATATTATTAAGGTCTAATAAAAGAAGGTGGGGTTTTTTTAGGACTTGAAGAAGACAGGACTAACTTCTGAAAAGAGTCACTAACTGTTAGGTTTAAAATTTGGAATTCTTGTTAATAACATCAATGCTTTATAATAATAGGTTATTTACAACAATAAATGACCCCAAAATATTATTTGTTTACAAAAACATAGATTTTTCAATTATACTTTGTGACCAGCTGCAGCTCTAATTCATCTGGCCTTTTCTCTGAGATTTAGACCACAGATTGTACACAGAGACACACAAATTATATATATGTATATATTTATATATATACATATACATGTATATATTTATATATATACATATATATCAATATATATATATTTCAATATTTATAACAGAGATAAATCATGCTTTCCTTAAGTTAAATCTAATTTTTCTTTAGTATTTTTCTTTATTTTTAAATAAATAAATTGGAGAGTTCAGTACATCAGAGTACCTAGATACCAGTCTAATAATTACCAATGCGGCTCTTCTACTCTGAACTCCAAGTAATAGTATATTGCATGAAGACACTAGTGCACTGATTTTAGCCCTTCATTAGACACTTGAATCTTTTTCTTAATCATTTGCTCCCATCTGGTCATCTGCTTCAAAGGAAGAAGGGATTGCACATGCCTTCTAACTCATCTTAGGGTTATATCATGGGCAATAATAATGTCCGATCCTAAATCTGTATCCTCATTTAAGTCAGTTCTTTAGCACAAGAATTATGCCCTAGCAGGTCGCTAAGTGGTTAGAGCTTCAGCCCTCAGACTGAAGGGTCGTGAGTTCGATTCCGGTCAAGGGCACATACCTTGGTTGCGGCTCCATCCCTAGCCCCAATCGGGGCATCTTGGGAGGCAACCAATCAATGTGTCTCTCTCACATCAATGTTTCTCTCTCTCTGTCTCTCCCCTTCCCTTCCACTCTCTCTAAAAATCAATGGGAAGAATGTCCTCAGGTGAGGATTCACAACAAAAATTAACTAGCAAGGCGGTAATTTATTCGAGCAAAAAAATTTCACAGGAGATTTTAAACATTACATACTCCATTTATTGGTATCAAATAAAGCTATATCTTTCCACAACAGGAACACATATTTTGTCTATGCCTTACTTGGTAACCATAGTTAATAGTCACAGATTCTGTCTCTGTTTTTCACTCCAAAGAAAAGAAAATTGGTCTTTAGATGCATGGTGAGTTTCAAAGACGTTTCAGGATGCTGAGACAGAATTTAACACAGGCCTCTTGGAACAATGAGCAGAGAACTCTTGGAACAATGACCTAAGCACTTAATTTTTCACTTGCATGGGTTTAGCCACTAATGCCTTTCATTGCTAAATTATTTCTGCAAGATGACAGAACCTCTGATGCCAGGGGCAGCTTTAGACTGTTCACTGTTTCATGGAAGCACACTCCTTCAGCACATGAGAAAGAAGCTCTTTATTTTTCCCTACTGGACAGGATTTTTAGGGAAGGGATTCAAAGATATATAAGTTGTTGGGATAAGGTTTTCCCTGCCCTTCAACCCCAGAAAACTCTTCACACGGGAGTTCTGATTTAACTTCCTAACATCTATATTTCAAAAAATCCTCGCCATAGTTTCAAACTCTCAAAACACAAAACTAGGAACCTTTTGCACAGTGGATGTAAGAGGAGCACATTTCAAATGCAGTGGAGTGATGGTACATGAATTAACTTCATACCATTGTCTAAAAATAACACTAAAAACTCTGGTAGTTGTGCGGTACTGTATTGCAGAAAACCCATCTGCTAACAAATTTGCTTATAGCAAGAAGCAGTGGAACAGGGCCAGCTGATGAGTCAGACTGTGAAATTCAGAGAGTCCCTTTGAAATATGTTATAGGAAATGTACTCAATCGAGGCTTATATCTGTGCATGTAATAAACTTTCAAGTATTTTGAAAGTGTTACTAGTATCACTGTAATTGTATTTTGTACAACATTCCGTCTTGAAAGCAGTGATTTCTTCAATTTGAAGGTAATAATACACTTTTTTGGTTTATAAGCCATTACTAAAAACAAAGAAGTATCTGAAAATAATAGGCTATTAAAATACTAGATAATGGTTCCATACAAATTCGATGATTTTTTAAATTCTATTTTTTAAATGCTATTGGGATTTTCATTAAACCTGTATATTGTGGATTGCACTACATCTGTATGTTGCTTTAGATAATATGGCCGTTTTAACTGTATTGTTTTTTCGAATCCATGAACACGGAATATCTTTCCATTTCTTTATGTCTTTTTCAATCTCTTGTAATAATGCTTAGTAGTTTTCAGTGTACAGGTCCTTCACTTCTTTTGTTAAGTTTATTTCCAGGTATTTCATTCTCTCTGTTGCATTCTTGGTATAATGTAAAGCAATATCTTTCATTGTTAGTATATAGAAATGCAATGGATTTTTTTGTACATTAGTTTGACTTCTTCATTGTTAGTATATAGAAATGCAATGGATTTTTTTGTACGTTAGTTTGCCTTCTTCCTTCCGTGTCTGGATACCTTTCATGTCGTTCTCTTGCCTGATTACTCTGGCTAGGACTTCTAGCACTGTGTGGAAGAAGAGTGGTGAGAGTGGACAGCCTTGTCTTGTCCCTGATCTTAGAGGAAAATCTTTCAGTGTTTCACCATTGAAACAGTTCCAAAGATTCAGCTGGTAAGAATTTGAGTCCAAATGAATTTAAATAGTTTATTACTTACAGAAATAGTAATAAGCTATTATCTATCTAGGCCCAATTCCCAGAGGGCCAGCTGTTGCCTGCTCATACAGTGAAAATATGTTACAAAAGAGGATCCCAGAAATTAAAATACCCTGATCTTGTACAGGGGCTGCGGGCGAGTTTGTTTCTACACTAAATGAATGTCAGATGTTTGCATTATATGTTACAGATAGAGTCAAATATTTTGATTTATCATTAACCCTCATCCTTGAAATGAACTTGACTTTTATGTTGCCCTTTATTGATTTAAAATAGGATTATTTGTCAAATAGTATAGATAACCAATATCTGTAGAGGTGAACTCCTAGATTGATGAACCACTTTTTAAAAATGAGTGATTCATTCAAAATCTAACTTATCTTTCTTAAAAATGAATGCATTTTCATGACATCATTCACTTTCCTCAGCACCTTTTGGGCAGGCAGGAATTAACATCGGTGGTAGTGACATTTCTGTTATTGTAGTTAATATAACTGATTTATATGTTTGACGCTGAGAGAGGCATGGCATTCTTCAGATCTGCAATAAAATTATTCATTAGAAGAAGAATTATAGTGAAATAAAAAAAAATCTTGGAAGAGGCATACGTTTTCTTGAGACTCACAAATAGTCTTTATGTCATTATCCATTTATTAAATTGGCCTATAAGTACATTCTCAAAGTTCAGATGAATGATCTGCTTGCAGTATTAATCCCCTCTGAATATGTTTAGACCAAAGTTTTATGACCTCTATTTATTATGGCAGACAATGCTACCAGAGAATACCTGCTTTTAAAATCTTATTACTGTCAAATTCTTTATCTAGACCAGTGACTTGACATTCTTGCATGAGTGAGCATTAAAGCTTTTGCCTTTTTAACCTCATGATCCTGGAGCATAAATCATTTATAACAGATTCAATTCTCTGTGTCTTTTCAGTGTTATTGGAGTCTTATCTTTTATTCTGGTCTGTTTTCAATTCAATATATTCTAAGCTCACTTGTTTTCTCCCCTCTCTCCCTCTCTCCCTTCCTCTCTCTCCTGCCTTACTTCCTTCCTTCCTTCCTTCCTTCCACCTCTCTGTCTTTCTTATAAATATTTTAACCTTTTTGATGAAATAAATTATGTGCAATATTTGTATTTTTTTGGTATATATTTGAATTTAAAAGGATACCTACTGAGTTAGTGTTCATGTTTCTTTTATGTCACAGCTCTTGTGTTATCATGGGAAAAATAAATGAAAACTTTACTTTTGGTGACATAAAATTCCCTGTATATAATAAAATAGACAACTTTACACAAAAGAAAATATAAAACAGGGATGAGACATAACATCTCTCAAATTTAGTGGCTAGTTCTTAAGTGAAAAACTTTAACACATCCAATTAGCCTTTCATGTAAAAAATAGGTTTTGCCAAAGAAAATTACTCTATATGGATGCTGTAAATACATCACTAGAAAGTATACATACTGAGAGACTACATTTTATGTCTTTAATATAAAAATGTAATAAAAGTATAGATTAAATAAAGAAATACAATTGTGCTAAGTGTATACTATTATACATTAATATCAATATCATATACTGTATGTCTGTATTATATATTACTACACTCTATCCTGCTTTACTATAACCTAGTAAAGATGAACTTATTCTCTGATACTTTAATATATGATTCACAATGTTCAAAATAGTAACTATCTTGCTTTTTCAGATAAGATAGTTATTCATTTTTTTCCTCGTGCAATGTATTGGTTGGCAGAGTTGTGTTGTTTCTCTATCTTCCATTTCCATCTTGTCCCTTATTATCCTGTTGTTTCTTGTCCAGAGATGCATTTTTTTTTCAGTGTTTCTCCTGCAAGCAGGCTCAACAGCTGCACATTCATTTCACAAAAATAAGAGATCTAGATAATGATTTTTGTAGTCATTACAGAATATGTCTGCTCCAGTTGTATGTTAAGGTGGGGCTAGGTCTGTAGGGAAGAGTGGAAAAGCAACCAAAATGCTTTCTTATTAAACATTTCTCGAAGGATCTGTATAAACTCCTTCTCATAATCATATATGAGTAATTTTTTAAAGCATTGTACTTACAATGTTTTATATAATCAATGCTTCTCTGATAGTTTTCCACTCTGCATTTCATCCATATTGTGGATATTTGATTTCTTAACCAATTCTGAGAAATATTATTTGATTAAGCAAATAATCTCTAAATGCCCATTTCAAATTATTGTGGTGCTGTCATATAAGATAAGTAGCAGTCAATACTGTCCAAAGGCAGAAACTGCAATTAGTCCAGGGCTCATTCACAGGTCTTTCACTATGAATTGATGAATTCAAAATCTACTTTTCTGGACCAAATATTGACATCAAAGTCTGTCCTAATATCCTTATATCTACAGGATAGCTTCTTTTGGTTTTTCTCATAAAATAAATGTAACACAATTCCATTAATAGATTTATCTATTCATCACTCAATATGTAAAAAAAATTGCTAAGTAAGACATTATTCAGACACTCTGACAAGTTAAGATGACTGTATCATTGTCAATGTGCTCTGGATGCTTAAGATCTTGTGGACTCTGAACATCTGACTAAAACAGAAGGGAGTGTATGACTTGCACTGCTGATGCAATTTCAAAGGCAGAATTTTGACTTAGGGCTGGTATTGTCATCAAGTGATAATTATTTACTCTGTGTTTTAATTTCCTCCTGGGATTTTAAAAAATATGTTTTTATTGATTTCAGAGAGGAAGGGAGAGGGAGAGAGAGATAGAAACATCAATGATAATAGAGAGTCATTGATCGGCTGCCTCCTACACAGCATGTGCCCTGAACTGTGATCTCCTGGTTCATAGATTGATGCTCAACCACTGAGGAACACAGGCTGGGCTATAAATATATTTTTTAAATTTACCTTTTTTGTGAAAGTATTCCAGATATTCCCTTTTTCCTCTCCCCCATTGACCCGTTCTGGCCCCAGACCTTCACCACACTATTGTCTGTGTCCATGGGTTATGCATATCTATATATATAAAAGCCTAATATGCTAAATGTTTGACCAGTCGCTATGATGTGCACTGACCACCAGGGGTCAGACTCTCTGACCAGTAGGTTAGATTACTGCTGGAGTGCAGCCAATGGGGAGTGGGTGAGATGTGCTGGACATGCCCTGGAGCCCTTCTGCTGTCCCTCCCTGACTTGCTGGCCCCCATAGGCCTCAATTGGGACTGGGAGAGATGCCCCAATGTGCTCTAATCACTGGCCAGGCCAAGGGACCCCACTGGTGCACGAATTCATGCACCGGGCCTCTAGTATGCATATAAATCTTAAATGCTCTTTTTTCACATATGGCCTAAACTTTGCATTGGAGGTTAATAGACAAGCATTTCTGAATTTTTTCCCTTGGAGAAATTGAAATGCAGAGCAATGAATCGGCTCTGCGTTTGATAAGTACTGTCAATCACCAAAGGCCTCAAGCCTTTCATCTCCTTCTCCCCTTAAATTCTGCCCAAAGAATCTATTAGCAAGAAACTAAAGTTTACAATAGCATGACTTTATTAGCTCTGCTATGCAATTCAGGGCACGGTGTAGGGAGGAAAGAGGATCAGTCAGTGCCCGATGCTGGGGAGAGGAAGGACAGGGGATCCAAACCGTTACTCTTGTTTTTAACATAGATTCTTTGAAAAAGGATCTATTATATTTATAATGATATTTATAATGATTGCTAACCAAATGCAACTCTAATTTTTAATAAAGGAAATTTCTTGTAAAAAAAAAAAGCAAAAGAGATATTTTGGACTATAACAAATACTGGACTCCAAATGAATCATGGCATATCCTGTGAACATACACACTCATATCATGGCATTCATGTTTTCAGAAGCACTTGGAGTGGGCCTGGTGGGTCTGCCTGCTCCCCCACCCTTGCCTGTGTTATGTCTGGTGTCTCTTTATCCAAGGCATCTCGCTCACTTTCAGTTTCCAGGAGACACTCACGCTTCAAATGTTTATCTTGACTTCTTTCATAATGTTTCAATATATGTTTATTTTAGGTCAAATTTCTTTGACTTGAGAGTTAAGACACTCACCATCTACTTCTAGTTGAAAGTTCCCTCAGACTTCTCATGTATTCACTATAAAAATAATGTAATGCCTAATGTTTCCAATCATGTAGTTTTGTTCTTGTATAAATCAAACATGCAAACACAATGAATAAGTAAGCAGTCGGTTGGTGGATTCATGGCAATGAGGGGGGTGTAGGACATTTGTTCAGCGTGGCAGGTACACACATTTCTCTACCGATGATTTATAGAAATGCCCAAGGTGTATTCATTTTACTGAGAGAGAGAAAAAAATTGCCGACACCATAAAGTGCAAGGGAAAGTGTGTGTTATTGGAAGGTCTGATGTTCTATGTAAGTTATAACATGAATATTTCAGAGTGACTTTGATAGTCCTACAACTGCAGTTTCTCAAAAAGAGAACCGAGGATAGTCTCTGTTATTATTTAAATACATGTCCAACTCAAGGTTGCAATACATTATTTTTATAGTTTTCTAGTGTTAGAGAGTTTAAGTAGAAATATTTCTAAGCCTATCAAATTTCTAAGACCAGAGTATAAAGCTTACAGAAGTCTATGATATGGGAGAAAAAAACATATATACTCAGGTATCCTTGATCACATTCAGGGAAGAAATAGATGATATTTCCAATACAATGACCTCTGAGAGGAAATACCCTCAATAATTAAAACACCCTTCAATAAAAGTGCTAAAAACACTGAAGACTGAATATCTTCTATCAAAGGCACTACTGCTATAATTTGTATTGTTAATAGAATGTCTGGTTTCTATAAAACTAGGAATGAAATGATTTCTATTACCCACAAAAACAAAGAAAAGTGCACTTTTGTGTGGATTGCCTTGGGTTCTGTGGAAAACACAACCTGAGCTGAAGGCTTAGGAATGGGATACATCAGGACACAGGAGGAGCGTGAAATAAGGAAGGAAAGAAGGACAACACCAGGAAGTTGTATGAAGTTGGTTACACTGAGAGCAGCTGATTTTCTTCGTCATTATGAGGCATCTTAAAATACACCTCAGAATTCCCTGCCCTCTGGGGCTGAAGATGGAGACTTTTACCCACTGGCTGCAGTCCCTCATGTCACCTGTGGCCCCAAGGACCTTAACTGACCAGTACTTCCGGGTTGTGCATACCTCCCCTCTTCTAGGGTAACCTAGGTTTGGCTGTGGCTCTAGTGGCCTGGAGCACCGGGAATTAAGTAGGATGTTTTCTTCATACTTTCTTCCCCCTTCTTTCTTTCTACATATTTTTATTGATTTCAGAGAGGAAGGGAGAAGGAGACAGAGATAGAAACATCAATGATGAGAGAGAATCATGGATCAGCTGCCTCCTGCACACCCCATACTGGGGATTGAGCCCACAACCCAGGCATGTGCCCTGACTGGGAATCGAACCATGACCTCCAGGTTCATAGGTTGACGTTCAACCACTGAGCCACACTAGCCAGGCCCCCCTTCTTTCTTGACCTTCCTCTCTGGTCATGGGACAGGGAGAAAGTGTAAAAAATCAGTTGTGTCTACCCATCCAAATGAGTAAGGTTGCAAATTCCTCCATGGTTGACCCATATCTATGGGCTGGACGTGGGCATAAAAATGGCTTATTTCTATTCAATCGCCCTAGAAATTGTGTTTTCCTTGTAGTGTCTGGCAACCACTTTCAGCTGACCCGCACTGTCTGTATGCACACACTGGCTTTGTACAACCCACGCACCCATGTTAACGTCGTTTGAACAGGATGGATGTCCCCGATCTTAGTCGGTTCTTTAACTCTAGGAACCATCAGTTTTATCACTTTGAACCTTGAGAAGTGCTGGGGCCAGCGGTGGCAATTCTGCCCTTTCTCCATGTGGAAGTTATCGATCATATCTGTTGCCAAGATTTAAAGGGTTAGCAAATCGGATGCTGTGTTATGCTACCCACATCACGCTTAACAACAAAGGGCTCCTACCCGCAGCTGCTGGGTGGGTTGCTGCCAAATGGCCCCTTGTTCTCAGCCTTCTTCAGGATCTTCTGGTCAATCCCTTGCCCACTGTGCCTTCTCCGGGTGCAGCTCACACCCAGCAACTTCACAAGGTGGAGGTCTGGAGGTCTGGTCCCTTCACTTAACTCAGGTCAACT
>NW_005871051.1:2113491-2177898 GCF_000147115.1 Myotis lucifugus | reverse complement strand
CATGCCGTTATGTCAGGTCTGTATAAAATTTCTCAAAGCCTCTTTTCTGATACAGTATGAAATATACCCTCCTTAGCATAGCCTCCTGCTCAGTGTGCACCCTCTGTCCTCCTCCTCATCACCATCTAGGCCAGTGGTTCTCAGCCTTGGTGGACATCAGAATCACCTGGGAATCTTTTTAAAATCCTGATTTCTAGGCCTCATCCTCCGGAAATTCTGTTTCTTTGTTATGGGGTGAGGCCACAACATTAGTAACAAAGAAACAGCCTATCTAAATCAGTGGTTCTCAACCTTGGCTGCACATTAAAATCACCTGGGAATCTTTTTAAATTCACCCCATAACAAAGAAACAGAATTTCCGGAGGATAAGGCCCAGAAATCAGGATTTTAAAAAGATTCCCAGGTGATTCTAATGTGCAGCCAAGGTTGAGAACCACTGCTATGGAGTAAAACAGAATTGGCTGGTGAAGCTTCAGATATGCCGCGTGGTGCACCCAGGGCCGGCACTGAGCAGCTCCCAGCTGGTACCCAGGCCCCACCCTGGAACAGCTCTGCGAATCTGACCCTTGATTTTCCTCACCTGTGAATGGGACTAATTTGTCTCCAGTGTTGTTGTGAGAATTACATTTATATAAAGTATCCAATGTCTTTTTTCCCTTAAAAAATAAAATAGAACAGCACAGTGGCGCACAGGGGGACTTGGCTGTGGTGGGGGGTGAGGTGTGGGCCTGATGAGGGGCAGGAGCCCGGCTGGGGCGCTGAGACCCGGGGATCAGCCCTGGCCCTGCAGCTGGGATGCTCTCTGGAGGGGGAGGGTGGACCTGGCCGCTCTCCCTGCGGCCCTGGATGGGGAGCACCTGGGGGAGCGGCCCTGGATGGGGAGCACCTGGGGGAGCGGCCCTGGATGGGGAGGATCTGCGCGGAGGGCTCACTCCGCCTGCCCCACGGCTGCCGGGGCCCCTGGACTCCTGGGCCCTGGCTCCCCAAGTCCCAGAGTCAGGGTCGCTGCAGAGCGCCTCCCCCCCCCGCCCCCCCAGACGCTCAGCCAGAAGCTGGCCAGGGGCCAGGGAGCCACTCGGGCCCAGTGCCCCCTCAGCGGGACCTCGCCGCCCTGCGCTCCGGTAAGGCTGGGCCTGCTTCCTGCTCCCGGGGTTCAGCGGCGGGAGGGCCCAGGGCTCAGGTCACTGGGGTGCGTGCTTCCTGCTCCCCGGGTTCCGCAGAGGGAGGGCGAGGTTCAGGCCACTGGGGTGCGGTAAGCGGTTCAGCGCGCGGTGCAGGCCCTGAGGATGGCACCTGTGATCGCTCCCTGGCATCAGCCACAGGGCGGTCAGCTCACGCGCTCCTTGGCCTGGGCACCGCCTGTGAAAATAGTCCCTTCACCAAATTGTTGCCCAGGATGTTGAACGTCCCGGGAACTTCATGCCACAGTCCCAACTGATTGTCAGTGCTCTTGAATTCGAAGGAAAAATTGTGACATAAGACAATTTTATAGGAACATTATTTTGCCCCTTTAAAAAGCAATAATGGTCCTAACTGGTTTGGCTTAGTGGATAGAGCATCGGCCTGTGGACTCAAGGGTCCCGGGTTTGATTCCGGTCAAGGGCATGTACCTTGGTTGCGGCCACATCCCCAGTAAGGAGTGTGCAGGAGGCAGCTGATCGATGTTTCTCTCCCATCGATGTTTCTAATTCTCTATCCCTCTCCCTTCTTCTCTGTGAAAAATCAATAAAATATATATTTTTAAAAAGCAATAATGGCACAAAGATAAATAAACATGCTAACTATTTTAACCTACTTGGAGTATATTTAAAGAAAAATAAAATTTCTTAAAAGGAGTGATATTTCTAGCAAACTTCCAAAGACAAACATTTTACAATATATCATTATTTTGTGTCATATGCTAAATTATGATTGAGGTATATTTCCTGTATTTTATTCTTTAAAATAATCAGGCAAAGAAATGTTGTATGATCTTTCTTATATGTGAAATCTAAAAAGTATACATATATGTAACAAAACAAAATTAAGCTCATATGTACAGAAAGCAGATTGGTGGTTGTCAGAAGCAGGGGGTTAATGGGAGAAATGAGTGAATTATTTTTTGGTTTTATTTTTAGTTTCAACAAGTTAAACTTATTTTTATTAAAGGTATACAGGTTTTAAAATATCTTAATAGTATTAAACATGAAATAGCATAATATGATTATATTTTAATGAACTTTATTTCCTTTTTCTAAGTGAAACACGTTTAGAATATTTCTTACTCTGAAGAAATTATAATTATTTTTTTCTCTCTGACTTCTTTTTCTCTGGTTTTAAATAATAAACATGTCTATAAGAAAATGCCCATTTTTAAAGTGATAAGGTGTTAATCAGATACATTGCCCAGTGTTTTTCAGAACATCTATTTTAAAAATATTATTTAAAATTTGAATTGAATGCTTTAAAAAGTATTTTGAGTGTCAAAACAGATCGGCACCCCATTTCTTCTTCAACAACAATAGAGCTGTTACCTTGATATTGTTACACTATAAGACCTCCTGGATAGGCAGTACTAGGCTGGTCACACCTCAGGTTTGCTGAGCAGAGTCTCAATTCACACATATTACAGCAATGTAATTATCAGAAGCACACTGCAGGTGTGATCAGGTTAGATAATTCCTACAGCTGCTCAAGGCAGTTTATATGCAGTTTCAGTTGCCAGTCTTTCTTCATTATTCATATGAAAAGTTTTACTTCTCTTCAAATCTTTATTGTTGAAAGTATTACATATGTCCCCTTTTCCCCCATTGACCTCTCCCTCCTTCTCCTCGCCACCCCCCAGGCCTTCACCACCCTATTGTTTGTGTCCATGGGGTATGCATATATGCATATGAGTTCATTGATTTATCTCTTTCCCGCCCCCCACCTCCCTCACCCCCCAGAGTCCCCTGCCTCCCCTCTGAGGTTTGACAGTCAGTTCCATGCTTCTATGTCTCTGGATCTATTTTTGTTCATCCGTTTATGTTGTTCGTTCGATTCCACATAGGAGTGAGATCATGTGAAGCATGGATGGACCTAGAGAACATTATGCTAAGTGAAATAAGGGTTTATTTTTTATATTACCTGTTAGTTTATCCATGCTTTTTAAAAAAAGACAAAAACAACACATTTAATATTTAGAGCAAAATCAAAGTTCTTGCAACCCCCAAATGACTCACTGTTTTTCTCTGACTTTCAGAGGACTTAGTTTAGCCCTCTAATTATTTAGTGGTGAATGCCTGAGGAATTAGTAGGAAACATTAATTGGGTAAAGCTTAATGGTAAACACACCTTGAAAGGTAAAATACAGAGGCAAGAAAAGGTCATTGTCCTCCAGCAGGTTTTACAAGAATGTGCTCTACAAAATCCAGTTTGTGTCTGTGTGATCTAGAACAGTTTTGATCTGCAACATTTTAAAATAATAACAAAATAAATGTAGATAATTTTTTTAATAATCTGAACTATAATTTGAGAGAAAATTACACCTGCAGGAGATGAAAAAATGACCAAGTAAAACAAAGCAAACCAAGCAACACAACTATACCCGTAGTTTCCTTCCGGTACATATTCTCCAGCTTATTTTAGTACCAGGCCGAGTCTGAAATGTCTGCCTTCATTCCATTAATCAATGTTCCCTTCAGGAAGGTACCTAATTAAATAATCTTGTATAAATTTTCATATTATTTGACTATTTTTGACACAGTTATTATATTCTTTATTTAAATTTTGATTTTTTAAAATCTTTAATTATATTCAGCTGGTAGCCCTGTGCATGAATCTGTGCACCAGTAGGTTGCTGCTGCCCTCCTGTAGCTCTCCGCCCACTGCCCCGCCCTCCTGTAGCTCTCCCCACTCCCCTCCCTTCTCCCCCTCCTCATAGCTTGCTGCCCTGCCCACTCCTGTAGCTCTCTGCAGCCTCCTTGTACCTTGCTGGCCCACCCTCCTGCTGATCTGTGATCTGGTTGTGACAGGCTTGGTTGTTAATGCCTCAGGGCATAATGGCTAATTAGCATATTCCTCTCTTATTATATAGGATTATATAGGATGAGCATGACTTGAGTACCTACTATATGACTAATCCTAATCTCTCAGAACATTGGAAAAGTGGAGAGCTATTAATTTGATCAAATTAAAATCACACACACACATACATACATACATACACACACAACTAGTGACATATATGCTCATTTAACATTTTGTAACCATAACATCAAAAAATATACCCCACTTGGTGACATGAAATCAATGGTGTATGAATTTTCTCTTATGTCAGTGAGATGAATAAGTGAAAATGGTGAAACCCTTTGACTTTCATCAGCTCAAGTCTTTCCGACAGGGAGAGAAGCCTGTATCTAATGAAAAAAAATCACTCTTTGACAGCATCTGACTTACCTGTAGTAGTGTCTTATCTCCTACTGTTAATGCCCCTGTCTTTAGGAACTAATTAGTAAAGAGCATGAAATTAGTCCTGAGATTGCATAATTCAGCAGGCAAATTTGTCAATCACAAGCTATCATACTGCCGACAATTTAAATCAGAAATACTTAGCTTTTGGAGCATACCATTCTGAATTAAATTCCCGAGAATTCATGTTGTTTTGAAAATTTCTCTAGTGTTAAGCTCAGATTTAGCAAGTGATCATGGTGATAATTTCTAGGCACTAAGTACACGTGAAACTATACATAATTTCATGCTGGATCTCTAGTTCTTAAGAAAATGAAACAAAATTTACACTAATCAGAGGACAATGATTTAAAGAAGATTTGAAGATATTCTCTTTTGTCCACAACATTTTAAATTACACAATTAATAGAATTAACTTTTCAGCATTGATGATCGAAGAGGTCTAATATATTTGTCAAAAAAATGTTGCTTAGGGTTTATTTCTAGAATTAAAAACTTTATAGCCGCACATGTTTTAAAACTTCTTTACCAAAGTACACGAGCAGCATAAATATGACAAACTATGCGGCTGATGTATATATTTGAAGACCCTTGAATGCTCACTTTACAAAATGTTCCATGCCTTTCCACAGGCCAGTTACAGAGAAGGTGTTCGGTAGAGATTCCATTAAATGCAGTTCTGTACACGGACACTGAGATTGCTGGGTTTATAATTTTAAAAAGAGCATTTTAAATACTAAGGGCAAAATAGATGAAGGGATAAAGGAAATGTGGTATATACAAACAATGGAATGTACGGAGGACACTCTGCTAAGTGAAATAAGCCAGGCACAGAAAAATGCATGCTACGTCAGTGTAGATACCTAAAATAGTCCAAGTCATAGAATCAAATAGTGGCACGGTAGTCCCTGGGGACTGGGGAGTGGAGAGGATGCGAAGCTACTAATCAAGGGTGTAGAGTGTAAGTCAAGCATGATCAGTGAGTTCTACACATCTCTATACAACACTGTACCTGTAGTCAGCAATACTATATTGTACACTTGAGATTTTAAGAGTCCATCTCATGTTATGTGTTTGTACCACAAAAAAATAAAAAATAACTTAAAGATTACTTAGAAACTCACTTTGGCTTTTTAATATTAAGATTTAAATGGTTAGTTATAGCAAAAACACTTTAAGCCTTTAAGTTCAGCATACAGATTTTATTAATTTGTTTATACACTTAATGAGAATTAGTAATCATTTTTTGTTGGCTTTGAGCAATGTCTGATCCCATTTACAAAATTAATTAAACATCAAATATTGTAACTGCCTTTTAAAATTTAATATGTTTGGCCCTTAATAAGGCCTTCAATTGTCTGACTTATCAAACAAAACTTTCCTGAATAATAAATAGTTGTTAATGTGTAATGAGTTAATCATGCAAATATGATGGAATTAATGTCCTCTTGCATGCTCTGATACTGTACAAACTTTGTAGGATTCTACTTGAAATTGAAAATATAAATTACTTCATTACACTTGGCAAACTGAAGTTAGAAGGTTGCCACTGCAACAGACAAAACTCATCACACAGAAAATGCCACTAATTGCTTTTTACGTAAAACATTAATACCATGCTATTGATTTTTTAAATGAGACTCGATACTGTATTCTAAGTTTTCCTCAGATTAAAATGTTTAGTATTGCCGAACCGGTTTGGCTCAGTGGATGGAGCGTTGGCCTGCGGACTGAAGGGTCCCAGGTTCGATTCCGGTCAAGGGCATGTACCTTGGTTGCGGGCACATCCCTACTGGGGGGCGTGCAGGAGGCAGCTGATCGATGTTTCTCTCTCATCGATGTTTCTGACTCTCTGTCTCTCTCCCTTCTTCTCTGTAAAAATTCAATAAAATATTTTGATAAGAAAAAAAAAAAGAGAGAAAAACATCAATGTGTTTAGAATTAAAGACAAGAGCACCCTCTCCAGTGCCTGAGATTACCGAGGACTAGCTATTTTTAGGCTGGTGTGAAACTCAGACCTGCAGACTTCCAGGGCAATTTCTCTCACCATCAATCAGGAAAGCCATTATATCTTCCCAAGTAATTTTGGGAGTGAGTTTATGCTTGAAGATAATCCAGACCAGGGATGTTGACCGGGATGCCGACCAAATTTGTCTAGGTGACATTGGTGGTTCACATAAATCCTATTTATAGAGTTCCTTGTTAATGATTCCGTAACCCAGAGGAGAGATTTATGTAGCCCAACTCCTGAGAGTCAGAATATACCTGTTACCTGATTCTTTCCTACTTTTAGAATCTCCCACTCCTACAAAATTTGATTAGTTACACTGGAATTTGAAATTCTCTGGCTAAGGTATATAATACTCTTTCTTTTTTTATGTTCAATGTCATTTGAACTAGATGGTATTCTAATATATATATTTTCTGTCGATAATAAAGACATTGACCTCTATGTACTCTTGCATTCTTCCATGTTTATTAGACACAACTTTTGCAGATATTTAAAGTGTTATATGTTTGAATTTTGGCAATTATGGGTTTGTCAAACAATGCTTCAATTTGTGAAGGTAGTACCAATGCCCGGCCAGTGTGGCTCAGTGGTTGAGCATCCACCTATGTACCTGGTGGTCACAGTTCAATTCCCATTCAGGGCACATGCTCGGGTTTAGGGCTCAATCCTCAGTGTGGGATGTGCAGGAGGCAACTGATCAATGATTCTCTCTCATCATTGATGTTTCTCTCTCTCTCTCTCCCTCTCCCTTCCTCTCTGAAATAAATAAAAATATATGTAAAAAAGATAGCACTAATAACACAAGAGGCAATCATTTCTATATATTATCGAAACATTTAAATTCCTACTAAATTTCAGAATATTGTTTGCTATGAAATCATGCTTTTTTGTCCTTAAGGCTGTGCCTATCTCTATGCATTATTGTCTACAGTTCACTTTGAGGTCATACACATTCTCTCCCATGTTTGTAAAGATAACTTACATTTAAGAATCCTTCTCTACATTGTACCCATTTAAAACCATATATGAATTCCTCCGTCGAATTTTTGTACGACAATGATTCTCTAACTGCAAGAACTTCCTCAGACCTGGGTATACTAGCGCAATATCTTGAGATAAATCACTGAAACTTAGAATAGAAAGGAAGAGCCAGAGGAGTTAAAGGGAACGTTGAAGGAATGGACATTTTTTAAAGTAACAGCCTCGGTATGTCATGCACTAAAGTAGATACTTGATGCATTGGTCTCATGTCATGGTCATGGCGGTGTTTCATGGGGATGTTATGATGCGGATGGTGCAGGCGAACATACCGAGTGAGGGTCTCCTCCGAGCGGATGTGCTGCTCCCTGGAGCCACGTCATCGCAGCAGCACGAGGAGATGATCTGTAGGGAACAGAGGACCCAGCTGGTCCCGGAGGAGGCCGTGTCTGCAGGTTCATTTTCTGTCGGGCGCACACGCAGTGTCTCGGGCCCATAAACGCCGGTGGCTTTCCGGCACACTGACCCTTTCACCCACTTAGCAGATTTTTCCTCAGTATTACACTCTTTGAAACCTTTACATATTTGGAGTTTCTGCCTTGATGCATAGTTCAGCATGTATTTAAACCTTTCCTTAAGCAAGGAGCCACGCCGGCCAGCCGGCGTGCTCAGTGGTTGAGCTTGGACCTATGAACCAGGAGGTCACGGTTCGATTCCCTGTCCGGGCACATGCCCGGGTTTGTGGGTCCAATCCCCAGTGGGGAAGTGTGCAGGGAGGCAGCCAATCAATGATTCAATGATCCTCTTTCATCATCTCTCTCTCTCTCTCTCTCTCTCTCTCTCTCTCTTCCTCTCTGAATTCAGTACAATTTTTTTAAAAAACTACCTTGTTAAGTCTGCCAAAGGTAGATCTATTACTAAATAAAATTAAATGCATTTAAAAGAAGTAACTTTTTGTAAAATGAACATAATGATCACCTGTGGTTTAGTCTCATTAGTACTTTAGAATTCAGAGTCACTTGAATTTTTAATAGTACATTTAATGAAATTGTGGTTGTTCATAGAATATTCTGGAAAATCAGAGCTTCCTAAACCTCAGAAGGGAGAGTGCACTTTGTAAGCTGGTTTATGTGACTATGACGTTGTTAGACACCATCCACTAGATACAGCTGGCATGGAGCATCGCGGCCTGCTGTATCAGAGTCCAGGGGACTTCTAGCAGCATCCTTCTGAAAGCATCTCACAGAAGTGCTTCCTTAAGTCTCTAAGATTCCTATTTGTCTTTAACCTTATTCTTTGCTTTGTTTTAATATAAGAAAAGATCTGCAACTGCAGCATTCCAGATGACCTTTTGAGGATTAACTTTTTTTTGTACGGGAGGGAATTTGATTTAAGCATTGTATATGATTATGAAAAAAACCCTGCTGCTCGCTGTCTTCAACTTCGCCAAATGATGACAATGAAATTACTAATATACATTGAGGACAGTATGTGAATGTGAATATCTAAATTCTTTATATCCCTAATAAAATTTTATTACTTTTAACGACTGAAAAGTTACTGCAAAATCATTCCACATGGCTGAGCTTTCACTTGATTATCCTGAACATAGTAATATTATTAAAAAAATACATAAAGTAGCAGGATGGGGGGAAAAAAGAGGTTAATAAAAGAACAATAGTAAAAACCGCTGTGCAGGGTGTTAAGCCTGTGGAATTGCATGCGTTTCTGACAGATAATAAACCAATCATAGATGTGATCTCCAAAACTGCAAGTGTATCCTGTGCTGAACCCTCAGTCTAACGTGGGGTCATTGGATTTTACAGTCTCATAAGCTCCCAGGACTTGGTCTGGCACATCCGAACAAGTGCTTAATGTGTAATAAATTCTGCAGCTAGCCATCTGCTTCCCCTCTTGACCTTTCAAATTTTATAAAAACCCAAGTCCATAATTAGTCACTTCATGAACCACCAGATTTTTGGAATATGCTACATTTCAGGGTTACTTTATCTTTTAGGCAACCAGAGGTTTAATATGTTGGACAGCATTTGGCAGCAACAAGCTTTTCACATCGAAATGGTTATGAGAGCATCACTAGCATTGATAAGATTTAGGCTGTTTCTACCCACGATGTAGTCGGATATGCTCATTTAAACAGACGTGTCCTGCCCTAACCGGTTTGGCTCAGTGGATAGAGCGTCAGTCTGCGGACTCAAGGGTCCCAACTTCAGTTCCAGTCAAGGGCATGTACCTTGATTGCGGGCACATCCCCAGTGGGGGGTGTGCAGGAGGCAGCTGATCAATGTTTCTCTTATCGATGTTTCTAACTCTCTATCCCTCTCCCTTCCTCTCTGTAAAAAATCAATAAAATATATTTAAAAAAAATAAATAAACAGACGTTTCCTAATGGTGGGGATTCTTCAACTGAACAGTAATATAACCTACAGTGTGTAATAGCTCTAAATAACAACTCTAAAGATAGTTGAGAAACCAGAAAAGCTATTCTAAAACATTTACTTTCATTGATGATGTATAACTATATTTGCATGCGTGGACTATTGGTTTTAAGTTTGTGGTTTAGTCCATGCGCAAGTTACTTAATCATGTGATGGAGAATTTCTCTTTGAAAAGGCATAACAATATATTATACACGTCACAGGAAAGTTTATGAAACAACTGCAGCTATGAGATTGTACACTCTCAGGGCCAGGGGGTTAGATTTATGAGCCAAAACATGTAAGTCACTTCAGTTCCCATAGTTAGTTAGTAGCAGAGCGAGGGGTGACCCCAGAAACTCATCCTGAGCAGGACCCCGCTTTCAGCCTTGAAATAATGGGGAGAGAGCAGACAAATGTTTCATTAACGGAAATCTAGGTGCTAAATGACCTTTAACCTTTAGTGATTTTGCCAAGAATCTGCCTTCATTAAGCCACTTATGACTGTGATGTATTTTGTTAGATATTAGAAGGTCCTGGAAGCATTAAAAAAACAGTGCGGCCCTGCTCACTCCAGACCCAACCCCTGCCCACCATTTTCCTCTCTTCTCTCCTTCTTCCAGAAGAGCTGGGGCACTTCTCCCCTTACCGTAAACAACGTGGTTCTGTCATCATCTGGTCCTCTCAGAATTTAGTGTTTTCTTTATGTAAGCGCGCCAAGAATGTATTCTGAATAAGTATAATATTTGGCTCTCCGGAGATGCCAGGAAAGTGATTAAATCTGAGAGATCTAAAATCAGACAGCGTGGGTTCAAATCTCACTTTCACCAATTATTAGCTGTGTAATAACAGAACTCCTCTGTGGTGGCTGGCCTTTGCTGTGTGTAAAATAATGGTAATAGTTCATAACCTTGTATGATAAATCTCAAAACTGCTCATTTTCTCGTTCCCTTAACATCCTCATGAGCAGCCTCTGAGCAGCCTGCTCAGGCGACCAGGTGCCCCAGGAGGAGGAGGGGGCTGGCCTGTCACAGCTTTCCCTTCGTGCCCTCAGTGACTGACCTGGTGACATTCCCCAAATGAGTGAAATCCCTAAAACACCAATGAAATCCCCCAAACACCCTTTGCTCTTATACTCTACCCTGACTCCCAGGAAGGCCCTTGCCCATGGTCCTGAAGCACACTTCCTTGGGGCTCCCTCTATAGGACCCCCTAGTGGCATGTGTTGACCGTCTTTCTAAGATCTGTGACTATAATACACTGTGTTCTCCTACATCTCTCATGTGTCCCCTCTTGTGGCCACACCTGATTGACCATTTCATGAAAGAATACAGAACAGACTTCATGAGGACTCTATGAGAGTTAAGTCTCATTTAATGTACCTTGGTTACATTATATTAAATATAATGGACATTATATTTAATGGATTCACATTCATCCCCATGATGAAACTACTCAGCAGAGTTTAATAAATTTTAATTTATTTTTATTAAAGAATATTAGTGTGAAACTGTCTTTATATGACTACAAAACTTGATTTTTCTCAATTTAAAGAATGCCAGGTAAATGGATAAATCCCATTTTTTTAAAAAATATTTTTTTTATTGATTTCAGAGAGGAAGGGAGAAGGAAAGAGAGAGAGAAACATCAATGATGAGAGAGAATCATTGGTTGGCTGCCTCCTGCACGCCCCACCCAGGGGATCGAGCCTGCAACCCTGGCATATGTCCTGACTGGGAATGGAACTGTGACCTCCTGGTTCATTGGTGGATGCTCAACCACTGAGACACGCTGTCTGGGCTAAATTCCATATTTTGAATGCTTACTATGTGTTTTGCAAGATAATTTGTGTAAATTACTTCAATTTCAGAACCGATAAAGTGTTATTTTTGTGACATTTTATAAGTACTGCTGCATTGTCACCAAGGAATTACATATACCAAAGAACAGGCCGACTTCTATAACATCTCTACATGATCAGCTCTGGCTTTGGAGATCAGATGTAGACACTGAGGTTGTTAACTAAAGAGTATCTGCAAACTGGTCTAAGCTGATACACAAAGGCCTAGCAAGAGACAACCCATCAATTTTTCACCCACTAATTTATGGTCCATCTATATTCTACATTAAAAGTCTCCAGTGAGATTTGAGACATGACTCAGCTCATTCCAAGCAGAGAATCACAAGATGTGGTCTTCTGTCTTTCTTTCTTCCTCCCTCTTTCTTTCTCTCCTTTGCTCTCTCCCTCTTTCTCTTAATCAAAATTGCTTTTCTCAAGAAAAGCAGTTGGACATCCCTCTCTCAATCCAGGACAGCTGGCTCCTAACCGCTCGCCTGCCTGCCTGCCTGATCGCCCCTAACCACTCTGCCTCAGCCACCGCCTCAGCGGCTTCATCCAGGTTGTTCATCTGTCCAGTCTAATTAGCATATTACGCTTTTAATATTATAGATGATTTCTCATAGAATTATAAGATCTGAGTCCTATTCTGAATGGATGTGGTATGTTATTTATCTATGGAAGATAAAAATACCTTCTTTACAAACTTATGTGTCAATTATAGTCAGTTCTGGCCCCTAAAAAATGAAAAAAAATCATAATTGCAAAGCACTTGCAAAGATTTATAATGACTTTTTACAGAAAAGATAAGCGATATTTAATAGAAGCCGTGGAGCAAAACTGAGCAAACCATTCAGATTTCCACAACTGCAGAAGTGGGTTAAATTAGTGCTCATGACCATTTTCCAACTAACATTCCTCCCTCCCCTGCCTACACATCCAGAGAACACATGTAGACGTGTAAACCCAGTGCAGCCTTCTGTTTTGGTTAAAATTCTGATCCAAAGAATAATGAACTGGGTAGTATTGGGAAATGTGCTTAGAGAAATACTATCTATGGTATTCCTTCTTTCATGTTTGAATATTTTTTTCTTCTGATTGGAGATTTCCACTCCCTCCTTGTAATATCCAAGGCTAAGAGAAGGGCAAAACCATTCATTCTTGCCAGGATTGACAGTGACCAGGAAATGCATCCACTCCATGCTTGCCAGATTTCAAGCTGGAATTTAGAGAACACACCATCTTTTAAGCAAAAGGAGCCCGTGGCTGTGATACAGTATCCAGTTGTGTTGAGAGGAACTCAGAAATCATCCCTAAAAATAGCTTAGCTTCATCTTATGGAAATGAACATGTTCTACTTCTGATTACTTTAATATTCCACAATTACGGCAAAGCCATGGAGAGAAGGCAATGCGGTGATCTCTAACCAGCCATAAAATCATTCATTTTCCAATCAAGTTATACAAGACAGGAATGCAGAAGGAGGTAAACACATCCTTCTATTGTTGTTGCTGTGTCAGGGGAGGAAGAAAATAGAAGATAAATTCATTTCAAAATAAATAACACACAGCTATTCATAACATCTTCCAAGTGCAGACACGAAGCCTAAATATCATAGGGAGAAACTATTTTTCCTGAACGTACCATCACACTGATAAGCATTACGTGATGTCACCACATGGTAAAACAGTACAATCTATGAACAATTCCGCTTTATAAAATCAACCTGTCTAAATGTTTGAATTCAATACTACAATTTAATAGAATTTGGTACATTGAACTTTTGCTTTGACATTTTATATCTTTCTAAGTCAGGCTACATATTAAAAAGCGATTATTTGTTTCTGTTTCCCCTAATACCAGAAATATTTGAGGTAGTCAATATCTGTTACTTCCATTCATTCATCCATTTATTCAAATTTCCATATTGACTATGTGTGGGGAAGAGCAAGAGCTATTTAAAGCAACTCCAGTGTAATTTTAAATCATTTGTGTCTTTCTGTTGTTTTGAACAACCTCATCAGAGGTGTCCTGCGAACGTAACGAACAAATGGGGAGAAAAGAACATCTTCTATGTGGAATAAGACGCTATGTGATTGCAGTATATTATTCCGCATAAATATGCCAGAAAACTCAATAGCTGCAGTTTTCATTTCTAAGTCAGGAAAGTCAGCTACCACAAAGCAATGCGCACAGTTTACCACGCCGGGCGCCGTTGCTCCTTGGGGACTCAGTCCCGAGGCCTAGGGCTGCTTGAGGGTTTGGAACATGTTATTTCTCCAGATTAGAGTGGTCTTTCTCCAGCCCGCTCTGGGCTCATGCTCTGACGTGTTTCACTTCAGTCTGAGGAAGTGTGCTTTCTGCACATCCTCTCTGAAACAGCCTTCTTCCTGCTAAAATCCAATGATTATTTTAATTCTTCACACTATAGTGGATGATAATGCACGCCCCTCTTCTTGTTGTGGTCAGTCCTTCATGAGTATGAAAGTTAAAGACGAGTAGAAGACGATACTTGCCCCTGGACTCTGCAGTGCCTTGGGTAGCATGGAGCATGTTGGAGTGGAAACTTCATCTGACTTCTTTGTTGAATAGAAGAACAAATAGATAAATCTATACTCAGAGTGAATGGAGATCAATAGTAAAGACTAAGGGAATAAAACATGATACTGTCAGGGGGCTCTGGGGAGAGGCACAGACTATATTCTCACTCCCTGCTCTTTCGGAGGCCACAGGATGGCTTCCTTCTTCCCACCTGAGATCTCAGATTCTCACTAGAGAGAAGCTGGTTGGCTCCGTCACGCACCTGAATGAAACCGCGGAGGCAGGGTGGCAGGGTGGCAGGGTCACATAACGTAGGCATTGTTTCTAAGGGCGCACTTTGGTATGTTGTTTCCATTCCTGGAGAAGAGAGACAGCTGCGAGATCAGCAGGCAACTACAGACAAGACTCTCATTTAATTATGATCCTAAGAAATAAATGGATCTTTAAAATTCCTCTAGTGACGGTAGTTCTTCTCATGTGCCAGTGATATTTTATGTCAGATGGGTTTTAATTTAACAATTTCTCGACTAATATATCTTTGTCTAGACCATTTGGAGATCAGTCATTAAATGCTTAGTCAGAATTAAGTCAGGTTGTCTTATTTATCTTAAAAATTAAGTCTTATTATCTCAAAAGTTTGAGGGAAGTGACTATAGTTGGAAGGGCATTGAATTACATGCTGCTGCTTGTAAGAGAGAAAACAACTTTAGATCATAGAGGGTCATATAAGAAATTCAGCATCAAATAATGTGTTTTCATGAGGTAAAAGAGATAAATGGTGATTTTTTTGTTGTTTGTAAATTTATTCAAGTGGAATAGTTCAGACACACCTGACATGTAGTTCTTTTTTTATTTTGGGTTAGGGTTAAAGTTTTAAGATTGATTGCTACTGAAAACCATACTTAACTGAAAATTGTCTAATTTTTTACTTTTAGTATATATTAGCATACCTGAAAAAATGAAAGGTGTAGGAAAAGCTATTAAACTATGTAAAATGTGTTTGTCATACAAATAGAGTAACTACACACTTTGTTTTTATGTTTAATGAGTCTTGTGTTTAACCTAATCTATTTAATTTTATTATTAGCACAAATGTTTATTCAGCGTTGTTCTAACAATTTAGAAAATTATAAAAAAAGAAGTATTAAGAATGTTCTGATTTATTCACCAGCAAGTATACCTGTTAAATCTCTTATCCATGTACTAGTGACATTATGTTCGAAAGGGAAAAATGCCAGATACTCAGGTTATATTTGCATGTTAAATAACATGTTCTTACTTTATAAGCAAAATCACTTACAGATAATTATTTAGAAATGATGATTCGAGGAAACTTATTTTAGGACTAGAGGCCTGGTGCACGAAATTCATGCACTTGGAGGGGGGTGGGCCTTCTGCCTGGCCTGCGCTCTCTCGCAGTCTGGGAGCCCTTGGGGGATGTCCAACTGCCAGAGTCAGGAGAGGCTCCCGCCACTGCTGCTGCACTTGACAACCATAAGCCAGGCTCAGGGCTTCTGGCTGAGCGGCACTCCCCTTGTGGGAGCGCACTGACCACCAGGGGGCAGCTCCTGCATTGAGCATCTGCTCCCTGGTAATCAGTGCACGTCATAGCGACCAGTCATTCCACAATTTGGTTATTTTGCATATTAGCCTTTTATTATATAGGATACTGGTAAGTGAAACACAATAATAATTTTAGTTAGAGAGTAACATCTCATACTTGTGTAGTGCTTTATACTTTCATACATATCTGATTTGATTTGAACATTTTTATATAGAGTATGGATCTTTAAGAAAGACACTAATGATACATTCTTTTTAACATTGCTGAACATGGCATAGGATAAAAATAACATTTGACATGAACAAAAATGTAATCCAGCAGGGTATGGAGTTTAAAATATATCTTTTTTTTTCATTGAAAATCAAATGTGCCACAGACTTAATAATGCCCAAAGGATAGTACTAGGAATGCTATGCAGAATTAAAAAGCTTGTCTATGTTTTGCTGGCACTTATGTGCACGCATAGTTGTCTTACCACATTTTTAAACTGGGAAGATTTTGTTATGACAGATGGACAAAAGCAGTAAATGCCAACTCTCAGAGTGGCAGAATCTTATACAAAAGGCTTGAGGAGAAGGCCAGAGAACAAAAATGTTCTGAAATTCATCTGTTCTGCAATTGAAAAATAAAGCATTTTTTGTACCGTTCCATTAAGGTTTGTGGCATTTAGGATCACCAGTTATTAACACCTTCAACATTTTGGCAATGATGGACAAGAACAATAACAAACATTGCATTGATTTGATGAATCCAGGGATGGGAGGAGACGCTTCAGAATTCAGAGAGAATCACAAAAGGGAAACTAGAAACAAGTTGAAAGGGATGCTGAGAGGGACGAAGCATTACAGGTATTGTTAGAGACCCTGGCCTTTCGAGGTGTATTCAATCTTGAGACTCACAGAGTCGACATTCCTTCTTTCTTCTCTGCAGTTTTATGGGCACTGAAGTAGAGCAAAATGGCATCCGCATAGAATCTCTAAGATCCTTGGTATTCTGAAGGTCCCAACGGTGATTCCCGTTTGTTTTAGGCTCTTATTCAAAAGGTAGGCATGAGATGAGTTTTATATTAGATGTATGGAGACCTTCCAGGAATTTTTGAAATGGCTCAATTGATGCATAAGTAAAAAGAAGTCACATATGAAGGTGAGCTAAGTTTAGGCTGTCACATTTTTTACTAAATTGCAAAAAACAACAACAACCTATTTGGTTAAAGATAATACATCAAGCTTTTCAGCATCCTAGGTGTGTTAGTTATTTCTATGGCTGCAATAACAAATAACTACAAATGTAATGGTTAATTTAAAATAACAGAAATGTATTACCTTATAGTTCCGAAGGTTAGAAGTTGCACACAGATCTCATTGGGCTAAAACGAAAGTATTGACAGAGCTGCCTTCTTTCCTGGGAGCTCTAGGGAAGAACTCATTGCCTTGCTTTTTCCAGCTTCTAGAAATTGCCAGAATTAGTTGAATTGACACCTTCTGTCTTCAAAACCAGCAACTTTGCATCCCTCTATTTGTTCTAAAGCCATGTCTCCTCAGAGTCTTGTTTCTGTTTACCTCTTAGTGTTGTAAGTGTCCTGTTCTTACATTGAACTTCCCTAGATAATCCAGAAAAATGTATCTAATTTAAAGTCAGCTGATTAGCAACCTTAAATCCATCATCAACTAACTTAATTCCTCTTTACCATGTAATTTAGCATGTTTGCCTGTTCCATGAATGGGAATTTTTTATTGTTTAAAGTATTTCAACTAGGAGTACATATGTCTCCTTTTTTTCCCCATTGACCTTCCCCCGCCCCCCCCCCCCACTCCCCAGCACATGCCCTCACCCCCCCCCTCCTTGGGAGGCATTATTGTACCTACCACAGTGTGACCTGTGGGCTACAAAATTCACATTCATCCCCCATAAAAAATAAATTTACCTCTCCCCAAGATCTCCAAAAGTCTCATCATTAGGATGAGATATCTCATCAACTAAAAAATCCCGGATTTCATCATCTGAATCATCCCAACCATCCAAATATGACTTGGATAGAATGTATCCTGGAACAACATTCTTTTCCATATGTGGTCCTAAGAAGCGAGAAAACAAGCTATCTGTTCCTAAAATACAATGGCAAGAAAGGAATATAAATTGTAGTGAATATTCTTATTGAAAAAGGGAGAGAAATGGAAGGAAAAAGGAACTATCAGTGCAAACATGATGGACATCAGGGTGGGCAGACCCCACTAGGTCCAAGGCCTTTGCCTAAGCGGGCAGCTCTGCCTCCGGGCGCATGGCTCCACTCCCATCCAGCCGTCCTTTCTGTTCATGGAAGGTAGCGCGTGTCTAAAGCTGAGTAGTTTCATCAGGTTTTCTTGCCTTTAGACTTTTGAGGGTACAAAAGCCTATATGTTTTTAAATTTCATACTCTGTCCTTTCAGGGCCAAAATGACAGTGTTTCTGCTCGCTTACAATTCTCAGGAACATACATTGAAATTCATTCCTTTAATTCTTGTGTTAAATGAGTCATAAGGTAAAGTTTATTCACTTGTTTATTTTTAAACATGTTTTTCTTGATGTTAGAGAGAGAGGAAGGGAGAGAGAGATAGAAACATTGATGACAGAGAATCATGCCTTGGCTGCCACCTCTCTTCCCAGATTAATATTTGAAATGACACTTGCCCCAAAGGAAAGATATGCCAAGAAGTAACAAACCTCAAATTCAGTCTTGGTCATCAAATTCAGTCTTGTTGCCAAAAATGGAGGAATAAGATCCCTTTTAATTTCTTCCCAAGGCCAAATATGGTGTGAAATTCAAAATACCAATATTATAATACAAGTCTTGTACTATTTACTTTTTTTAGATTTATATCATTCACAGACATTGCAGCCATTTTGAAAAGTGAAATGAATATTAATATCCTTTCATTATTTCTTTAATATCAGGGAAAAGATCTAGATGGGATTATGTGCAGAGGGATACAATGACTTCCAAGGTCCCAGAGTGACATGTGGTGAGAGAGGCTCAGGCATGGAAAACAAATCTATTAAAGAATCTAGAATCCTTGCCATTAAAAAAAAAGAATAACTAATCATATCATCAAATCTTACACTAGAACACACACACAAAAAAACCTCTAAAAGTTTGTAAATGAGTTCAGGATTATAGGAAAAGTAATTGGTTTCTTCAAACTTCCTTTCAAGCCTCATAGGAGGCTTGAAACAGGAGAGAATGAACTTTGTTTGAACTCTGCAGACTAACATTTTTTCCATTGTTAATATGTTTCCCTTGCATGAACAGGTCTCTATGAGTTCCCTCTTGTGGCTAATCTAAAATATTATAAAAATCCCCACCACCACAACCATTTCTTCATTTACCTGTGATGGCCCTGCAGCAGGGAGATAAGGCTTTATAACTGCCAGCCGTAGGAGAGATTTGTATTTCAACTTCTTCTCTGGAGTAGTTTCTTAAGTCTGCTGATGATTAAAACGCACATTTTATGCCACTCTATAGAAAGGAATATATTTTACAAATTGTTTTGCTCGGTTATTTCCAAGCATAACAGAAGAATTATAAACTGAGTTATAACTCAGATGCCACCATAGGAAATAGTAAAAGGTTTTCTATATACTGTACCTACAATATCGGAGCACATGGAACACGTCTTGTCTCAACAGGAAAATACTGTGATAATTCTCGTATCTTCCATGAACACTTTGGGGATGTAATGTGTTTCTTATGCTCTAGCATCATGCTCTTTGTGTCCTCATCCTACAACTGTTTTGTCTCTACCATTTATTTCACATGATTCCCTATCTTACAATACAGCCATTTAGGTGCAGGTCTAGTTTATCTTCTTTAATAAATTATCATTTGAGAACAAAATTTACATCTGACTTCACTCTCCATATTTCCCAAATTCTTGGTCAGTACCCTGATATGTGGTCAGTAAATAATTTGAATGAAATTATGAATCCTCATAATCATGCAATTTTATATATTTTATATATATATAGTGTGTGTGTGTGTGTGTGTGCGCGCAAAAGGAAAGTATGGTATAGAAAAGAAGTGGGGTATAAAAGCAATTATACAGCAATTTACAGGAGAAGAGACTGAGTAAAGCTGGTCTTTTAGAGGCGATCTGGTATCCTCTTCTTTCTACTGAGCTTGCAGTTGCCCACCCTCCCCAGTCTTGGTAAGACTTTCCTGAATTGCTATTCCTCCGGTTCATGGTAGCCCGAAGTTTTGTCCCTTTACTGCTGGATGTTTATCTTTGCAGCTGAAAAGGTAACTTCCTTCTCTTCTTAGACGAATCTAAGGGACTTTCTATTCCTCACAAACAGAAAGACCTCCTAGAATGCCACCCCCCAAGCTGCAGCCAGGCACCCGCTTTTAGTAATACGGCCTCAGCCTGCATGTTACCACAGCAGTTTACAAGCACTTCCTCGTGACCCGGATGGCACATCCAGCCTCACTTAACGTTTTCACTCCGTGCTATAGCCACACTATGTTTCCTCATTGCTATTTTTTATCTGCTGTATTCGCATTTGTCAGGTATCACTTTAAATGACTCCATCTCTGAAAAGTTCGACTCAATTCATGACCAAAAATATGTAAATATATATTTACTAGAGGCCTGGTGCATGGATTAGTGCACGTTGAAAGGAAATTAATTAGAAGAAATATTTTAGAGGCCGGGGAGGAACCGCGGGAGGTTGGCTCCAGAGCGTGTCCGGCCCATCTCGTCCAGTCCTGATTGGCTGGACACCAGCAGCAAGCTAACCTACTGGTTGGAGCATCTGCCCCCTGGTGATTAGTGAGTATCATAGCGACCGGTTGAATGGTCAGATGGTCGGACACTTAGCATATTAGGCTTTTATATATATAGATGGAGGTTCCTGTGCTTTTCCCCTTAAAATGGATCAGTTTTAAAATTTTAATCTACTGGTTATTTGTCTGTATAAGGATTTACATAGTTGTATGCGTGAACATTCTGTTAGGGATGTTTCCCGGAAGTGACATTATACTATACTTGCTTGGTGGTTATGCGAGCACACAGCCCCAGCCCCTTGTTTAGGATGGGGCTTTTGGAAAGGGGGAGAGTGAATAAAGCAGGAGAAAAAGAGGAATTAAATGTGGTATGGAAATCAAGGGTCTGTGTGAAGGTGAGTGGGAAAGGTTTTAGCAGCTGCTAAAACACATTTTAAGTAAACGGTTGTGAAATTTTAATAATGACATGATTTTGTTTCTTATCTCTGTACAACTTTTCTAAAATGGCTACTAAGTTGTTAGAGCATAGATCCTGATGAAATTATTTAGACTTTATTTAATGCACTGTGGCTGCTGTGTATTTCTTTTAGGATAAAACCTTTCCCAGACACTGAGGATAACATGAAATGAGGAAGTGCAAACCTGTTTTTATCTGCTTATGAAGCCTTCAGGAATTCAGTCTTACTTCACTTCCTTGGTTTCCTCATCTCCTCTTTTATATATATATATAAATATATATATATATCTACTTCACCTCACTTTATTTTATTTAGAAGCATTTACTCTTCTTTTGCTTGGCAACGTATGGAACATTTACAGCCCAAGACCCCATCTTCTGAAAGTCCTTTGCCACTTGCCTCACTTGCTTTATCATCCGAATCAGCTCCAAAGTGGTCTCATTGAAACTCTGGGTTATGTTGCAATAAAATGTACCAGAAAGATTAAAATCCATTAAAGGCAAAGCTCTATTAAATTCCACATAAAGAATTGAGGTGTTTACTCTCATACTCTATGTTTAGCCATCCTGGGTTTCATTCTGAATTTTGTTGCTACAAGATTTTTTTCTCCATCAAAATAAATTAAAATAAAAGAGGGAACATATACCAGTCTATACTACTCATAAAATAAAGGTTCAAATTATTAACAAATTACAACTGCTTTTCTGAAAAGCACTTATTTAAAAAGCACGTACATTTTATTGAACTATTTTAATGAGTTCACTTAAGTACCCTCTCATTCTCTGTTCCTCTGTTTTATAATCTAGGTCACACCACACAGTATGGAACATATTTTCTGAATTAATTTACATCGTCAAGAAACTCAAGACAGCAGTTTATAGGAAGCGAAGCCTATTATATCAGATGCTCTTTTATTAAAATGCATGGCCTTTCAATTCTGTTAGCCTGACTTGAGATTCTGTGACATAGACTCCCAATCTGTATGTGGTTCCTGCTGTAATTGCCTAACTTTTCGGTAAACCATGATTTCACATGCAAAAATTAAATTTAATGTAATTTTATTTACAATTATTAAACCATAAATAACATTACTGCTATTTCTTGGAAACGGGCCTGGATTAAAAAGGTTGCTTAATGCATTTCTTCACCATACCACTAATCTGTTTTAAAGCAATAAGCTCACTATGTTGCTATAAGAATGAAAGCATCTCTGTTTGTATTCAAGCAATAGGATTCCTAAGACTATCTTTAGACTCACCAAAATAATGATTCATTTCTGATGTCTAAAATGCTAAACATTACTGACATACCAATCTATTCCTGTAAAAAGATGGGATTCTCTTGATGACAATGTTTTATTTAAATGTATTGAAAATAAATGATTTCAGTAGAAATATGTAAAAAAATAATTTTGACTGGAGATATTCAAAGGCAGTTTACTACGGCATTTAATAACCACATCACAAAAATTATACTTTCTAAAATCGCAGGACTAGCATATTTGGAAAATGTATTAAAGGAAGATTATCTTTGAAGTATAAACCATTTCTTACCGCTGAAGGTTTGAGCATCTAGAGCAAGCATGTCAAACTCACAGCCCATGGGCCGCATGCCTCATTTATTTGGCCCATGTTAGCCTTTGAGTTTGACATGCTTGATCTAGAGAAATACCTTCAGCCATACTGACGGACAGCCTCATACCATTACCAAAACACCACAGGCCCTGGTTCAACCACACATATTGTGCTTCCACTGACTGTTCTTTTATCCACCTGCAGAGTCGACATTTTTGCTCTCTTTTCCTTCCTCTCCAAACCCTTAATAAACCAACCTCAGTTGTCATTGTTTCAAAAAATAAATATTGCAAACCAATGTCAGTTATGAATATAGAAAAATCAATTGTAGAAATGTTATTTATTTAGTACACTACCGAGGAGTAGCAATGAAAGCAGGTATCATTGTCTCGTTCCTGAATTCGAGGGAATAATTCAGTTCTTCACCATTAAATGAGGGGATTTTTATTGATGCCCTGTAGCAATGTGAGGAGGTTTCCTACTCTTCCCATCATACTGATAATGTTGATTATTAATTTATGACGCTAAATATTTTTAAAAACTTTAAAATGCTCTTTTGCATATACCAAAATAATAATATAGCCCCTCCTCTATCGTGTTAATGTGGTGAATTTAAATCTGATGTTTTTTAAATGTTCATCCAGTCTTACTTTACTGGATAAATCCTGACCAAGAGGAATTTAACCAATAAAGTAAGATTGGAGAAACATTTTTATGTGTTGTCAGATTTGATTTGCTAAAATTATAATAAGGATTGTTTTGTCTATCTTTATAACTGACATTGGTTTGCAATTATTTATTTCTTTTTATAATCACTGCTAGATTTTCGTAGTGGTTATATCATCTTCACAATATGAGTTAGGCAATGATCTCTCTTCCTCTATAACTGAAACATTTCATGTAAATTAGGCCAATTTCATCTTTCTGGTTTGATAGAATTCACCATTGAAACCATTTGGACCTGGGTTTTCTTTTTGGAGGTTGTGAAGACAAATTAAATTTCTTTATTAGTTATAACCTGTTTTCTATTTCTTCTTGTGTCAGTATTAAGATGAATTTTTATTAAATGTATTCATTTTACTTAAGTAGCTGTAATTTCTGGCTTTGTTATTAATTTCTGGTTTCTACTTTTAAATTTTCATTGCATTGTGATAAAAATATTGGCTGTATTATCTCTACTGTGTGAAATTTATTGATATTTTATTTATGTGCTAATATCGGATCAGTGTTTGAGAGTCCTATGTTCACTTGAGAGGAAATTATATTCTCTGGTATTGTTTTAAGTACTGGCACATTTTTTTAGGTCTACAGTTGTTTCTTATAACACTGTTTAGATATTTTACATTTTTGCTTATTTTTTTGTCTTATTTTTTTTTCTCAGACTCTTAGTGGTATGTTAAATTCTTCTATAAATATATTTCTTTCTACTTCTTGCTTCTCATGTAATTTTTTATTTATTAAGTTAGCTACATTTATTTGCACTGTTGTATAGATGCACATAACTGATTTATATTCACCTTGAATAGAGCTTTTAGAAGATAAAGTTTTTCTTTATTGATATATTTAATTATCTGTGGTCTGCGTCTGCTCTCTCTAGTATTGGAATAGCAATGCTTCAGTTTTTTGCTTGCTTTCTTTTCACTGGTAGGCATAATTACCTCATCCTGTAATTTTAGTCTGTCAGGGTCACATAGCTCTAGTCATGAATAGAGTTTTGAAATAGGTTTCACTTTGGGAGCTGATTAACAGTTTTTGGTTGATTTAGTAAGAGTCGGTTGCATTCGTGCAAGGGGCTTAGCCCTCGCAGCCCTGGTTTTGTCTAGAACAGCCGTGGGCAAACTACGGCCCGCGGGCCAGATCCAGCCCGTTTGAAATGAATAAAACTAAAAAAAAAAAAAAAGACCATACCCTTTTATGTAATGATGTTTACTTTGAATTTATATTAGTTCACACAAACACTCCATCCATGCTTTTGTTCCGGCCCTCTGGTCCAGTTTAAGAACCCATTGTGGCCCTCGAGTCAAAAAGTTTGCCCACCCCTGGTCTAGAAGGTCATCTGGAAGGTCATTCAGCTGTCTGGTCTAATTAGTATATTATGCTTATATGTATATGTATATGTATATGTATATGTATATGTATATGTATATGTATATGTATGTATATATATATGTATTATATGTATATACTAGAGGTCCGTTTACAGGAAGATTCCTGCAAGAATAGGGCTTCCCTCCCGTCTCTGCCACTCCTACCCTGCCATTCTCTGCAGCTCCTACCCCGCCCTTCTCTGCCACTTCTCTCCCCCGCGTCTCTTCAGCCTGTCTCTCTCCTGCCTGTCTCTGCTACCTCAGCTCCATTGCTTGGCTTCCTTCTACAGTGTCTTCAGTCTTCACTCCCAGCTGGTATATGCAAATTAGCCACCATCTTTGTTGGCGGTTAATTTGCATATCACTCTGATTAGCCAATGGTGGACATAGCGAAGGTATGGTCAATTTGCATCTTTGTCTATTATTATATAGGATATGTATACATATGTGCTTGGTTTTAATTCTGTCATGCTTTTTTGTTTTTAGAATTTTGGCCTTTGTGTTATATACTAGAGGCCTGGTGCATAAAATTCGTGCATGGGGGGGTTGTCCCTTGGCCCGGTGTGCACTCTCACAATCTGGGACTGCTGGCTTCTAACCACTTGCCTGCCTGCCAGCCTGATCACCTCCTAACTGCTCCCATGCCAGCTTGATTGATGCCTAACTGCCAGCCTGGTCACCCCCAACTGCCCTACCCTGCTGGCCTGGTTGCTTCTAACTGCCCTCCCCTGCCAACCTGATCGCCCCCAACTGCCCTCCCCTGTTGGCCTGGTTGCACCCAACTGCCCTCCCCTGCTGGCCTGTTCGCCTCCAATTGCCCTCCCCTGCCAGCCATCTTGTGGTGGCCATCTTTTGACGGCATGAGGGTGGCCACTTGTGCTGGCTATCTTGTGATGACATCATGTGAGGGCATCGTGCGAGGGCGTGATGCCACCTAGGCTTTTATTATATAGGATACTGTGACTACTGTGTCCTTCTTTATCCAATATCATTCTTGCTCTGGTACCTGGAAGTTTATATTTTTGTTGTGGCAGCTGTGTTTGTGCTGATAATATCTGTAGTGTTCTCATACTTATTCTCCGTTCAAACTTTTAACAGTGAGTTTTGCAGCTGTGAAAATGCCATGGGGCTCTCTGTAGACTGAATTCTGTCCTCCCGGAATCCATATGCTGAAGCCACACACCCCAGTGTGAGGACATTGAGGAGACAAGGCGTTGGGAGATAATGGGTTTATGGAGGTCATGAGGGTGGTGTCTTCATGGGGCCACTATAACGTTAATGAGAGGAGACACCAGAGGGCTCTCTCAGCCTCTCCCATGCGAGACACAGCAAGGAGGCAGTTGTCTGCAGGCCAGGAAGAGAGCTCTCACCAGACCTGGACTGTGTTGGCACTATGACCTTGGACTTCCGGCCTCGACTAGGAGAAAATAAATTCATGTTATGTGAGCCACTGGTCTATGGTATTTTGCTATGGCAGCCCGAGCTGACAAAGACAGGCTCTCATATGCCTCTGTCAACATCTGTGAGCTTTTAATTAAATATATTCAATGCACACATTTTACTAAAATGTCCAATATCTCCTTTTGGTTGGAGAAGCTCACTTGCTAACTGACTTCTTGAAGGGTTCTATGTACAGTGCCCCTAGAGTCCTTACATGCTACAGGGCTCCATGTCCACTTGAGTCCTGAAGGGTAAGTTGGCTGGATGTGAAATCTGTGGGTCACCTTTTATTTTTCAGAATTCCTTGTTGGCCTACATTGTCTGTTCTGTCAAGGATCAGGAAGTCTGACACCAATCTGATGTTGTTTTCTTTTGTTAGTCATCTTGGTCTTTTTTGCCTGAAGGCTCTGAAAATTGTTTGCTCTATTTTTATTTTCTTATAATTTTTATAGGATCCATCATGGAGTTGAAGTGTTTACAGTCACTGATCATAAGCCCTTGCACTATAAAGAGTCAAGTATACTTTTATTTCTAGTGTATTTCCTTAGATTATTGTGTACAGACAGTTCTGTTCCATTGTTTTTATTTTTCACAGAATCCAAATATACGTGTGTGTGCGCGCGCGCGCGTGCGCGCACACACGCTTCTGTGTGTATGTAGAGAGAAACAGAGAGAGGGAGAGGAGAAAGGGGAGAGGAAGAGAGAGGAAGGGAGGGGAGAGAGAGAGAGAGAGAGAGAGAGAGAGAGAGAGAGAGAGAAGAAAATAATACATTTAAAATAAAAATGAAGTGAAAACAATCTGAGAGAAAATGTTAAATAAGTAATATTCAAAGTCAGTTTTGTCATATTTGAAAATTATTGCCTAAGATGTCCTATTTATAGTTTTTATTTTGGATATTGTTTTTTTTTTGTGTGTGTGTGTGTGGTTTACTTTTATTGGAGGCGTGGATTTTTATCAGCTGAATTTAGTTCTTTCAGCCATGAGTTCTATAATTCCAACCCAACATTCCAACGTTCATCCCAGGCTTTTGCCTCCTTAATTTGTAACTTCCTTTACCAATCGTTAAAAGCATGCTTCTCATTACTTATATTTGCTAATTTGTTGAGCTCTAATGTACATATTAATCCATGTATGAACAACATCAGAAGCTGCTGCAGAAGCTAGGCTGGTGTTACCAGGAGGCGGAGAGAAGCAAATAAGGTGAGAGCCCAATGACCATGGCAGGAAGAAGTAGAGGCTGAGTTCAGAAAAGTAGTTGGGCTTAGATTCAACTGTGGATAAGAATCTGGGCATGAAAATGTGTTAAGGAAAATATGTTTTGCTAAAGCAGGACTGGAGCAGTCATGAACACAAGCAGAACTATTAGAATTGATACTGTATTTGCTATGAAATACTATCTAGCTTCTTGTGGTTCATTTACTCTCAGGTCAAAGGAGACCACAGTGTGTGTAGGCTCTGTTCGTAGGAGCAGGAATTGACATTCACTCCCTTCACATATTCCTGTGGCAGAGTTTCCTAAGGTAATTTCCAGGGAACCTAGTTTTGCTATGTTTTGTTTTTGAAGATGCTCCATACAAATAAGTACATGTGATGAAGAAAATATTTAACTTGTATTCATTTGCGCATCTGGGGTTTCTTTGACTATCACGTTGCTCTAGATAAGCCCCATTAAGCTGTTTCAGGTCAGTTTTATGAAGCACAGTTAGGGGCGTTGTGGGGCAAAGGTAAGCCAATAAGAAATTGCAAATTTATTACAACCCCAAGGGGTAAGATATATGAAAAGGCTTGTTGAAGAGAACAGTGTTACTAACATCATAGGGAAGCACCTTCTTAATGAACTGAGCATAGATAGTCTGAATTCCCCAGTAAAATGTTTCTTCAATGAGGAAACATAAACCCAGAATGTGGAGAAATCTATCTCTCAAATCTAAACGCCACGTTCTCAGAAGGGTGTTAATGCTCATAAACCGGGCATAACGTTTCCAAACATGGAATTCATCAGGAATAGGGCAAGTTCGGAATCTCTCCAGTGAATCCATGTTACTGAAGCAACTGCATTAAATAACTTGATTATAGAGGATTGAGAAGATTTGAAATGGATTATCTGACTGATTTTCTTACATCAGAATTTTAAAGCTAAAATAAAAGGTAGCATTATGAAATCTGTAAAACTCCCTTTGTGATAAAACAAGAGCAATGATTTTTAAAAGAATAGAAAATAGATTATGAAAAGAACATGGGAATTTTTGTTTCATCAGCCCACACTCTGTGCTCATTTCTCTACTTATTTCAGATACTAAAATGCTTTTTTTCTTATAAGTTTTAATTTGAGGAACGGGAAGTGTTATATAGAAAGACCACTCATCAAACTTGCCTTATTTTGTATGCAAAATTGAAATGACTTTCTTTGACTTGTTAATTTATTTACCAAACGATTGTTAGTAAGATATATCCTTACATATGAATTTAGACCTACATAGATTCAAGTGAAGTGTGTAGGTAAATCATACTTGCTGCGTTGTTTCCATGGAAAAGAATAGCCATGTCTGTATATGGAAAAGATGGGCCTGGGTAGTTGTCCACATACATTGAGTTTTGAGAGTGAGTGAGAGTGAGATGGAGGGAGATTGTTCAGCACCCAGGCTCTGCGTAGCGCTGTGATGCTTACAGAGCAACTGACTTCTCGCCACATGCTACTGCATCGTGCATCTCGAGTCATTTAGAAACTCCTGCTTAAAACTCATACAGTGAGCACTCCAACCCTGATGTGAGCATCAGTGCGAGTTAATGTAGTTTCAGTATTTACTTGTTTGCTCTCACTGAGTTCACAGGATTGAATGAGTGGAAAGGCTAACAACTAATATAAATATACTAGAGGCCCAAAATGTGTGCACTTGGCGGGGGCGGGGGGAGTGTCCCTCAGCCTGGCCTGCACCCTCTCTCAGGCCAGGAGCCCTCGGGGGATGTCCAACTGCTGTGGAGGTGGGAGAGGCTCCGCCATCGCCGCTGTGCTCGCCAGCCATGAGCCCGGCTTCTGGCACACTGACTACCATGGGGCAGCTCCTGCGTTGAGTGTCTGCCCCCTGGTGGTCAGTGCGCATCATAGCGATGGGTTGTTCTGCCGTTTCGTCAATTTGCATATTAGCCTTTTATTATATAGGATAACTATAGCAGTGTTATTCTTAGAGTGAGCGTCTTCCTCTGTCTAAAATTCAAACCTTCAGGTACATGTGTGTGTGTGTGCATGTGCGTGTGTGTGAGTTTGAACATATACGTATATAGCTCTTGCGTCTTGCAGGAAAAGTCACGTGGGGTTTGAATCCTTCCTCTCCCATTCTAGCTGCAGGCACTTGGTGAATTCACTAATATGCAAGGCCACATGTTCTCATCTTTGAGAAAGGATGATGATTGACACCTCAAAGTGTTGCAGAATGGCCTCCCAGCCGATATGTTGTTGTGCTGGAACCGGCGCCCACTGGCATGCCGGGAAGCGGCATCTTTCTGCAGCTCCCTTCAGTAGCATCGCATAGGCAGTGTGAAAGCAGTGGTGTGAGGACTTGCACCATGAAAACCAACAAGACCTATCTCCTCCCCCGCCCAAAAGCAGCTGTCATAACACACCACTGAATGGCACTTCGGAGGCATACGATGGATAGTCGTCCTGTAACTACTGGTAATCCATTTAAATAGTAGCTATGTCTGGACTCATTTATGAATTATGAAACTGTATCAACATCTAAGAGACTTTGAGTTAAAGTAACCCTGATTTTGATTTGAAAATCAGTAATATGTAACAATAACAGCAAAATTTTTGAGATCCTGCATTTCTCAATTAAATAATCTCCTGGGGCTCTCCCACTATACAGACAAATTTATACAGAATTAGACAATTTCTCTAGAGCATTGTGATTAATCAGTACATTGTTACCATCATTCAAATTACTTACTCTATGTTTTCTGTTGGAATTAGGAAAGCTGTTTGTACTTTTATTTTTTTCATATTTATTTTGTTAGGTGTATGCATCTTCCCTTGCAGTCTGATTTTATGCTAATCTCAAAATAAAATTCTTAAAATACAAAGTAAAATGTATCTTAATGTGTCATTAGAGTAATTTTTTCTGGACAATCACAAAGTGAATCAATTTCTGTAGTTCCCATTGGCAGGGCAATACCCTAGGCCCCCATTACGTTCAATTCTATAATGATGGTAACAATTTTTCTAGCTTTGCTTTGTATCGTGCTGGGAATTTCAATACAAGCACTGGTTCCAGATTCCCTTAATGGATTTTTCCCTACATCATGTGCACTTAGTTATGAGTGCGTAACTCTACCTACTAGCTTTCAAAGAAGAATAAAATATTGTCGATTATTGTTATTTCAATGAAGAATTGTATGACTTGCTTTTGAATCAGGAGCGCAGTGAAAGTACACAAAAGAAAAACTAAATTAAGTAAAATATATAGGAGGGTGCAAAGTGAAGTCCATTCTCATGAAAAGAAACTACAGACCTTTCACTGGTAATTTTTCACCGTTAAAAAGTAAGTTGCTCATATCCAGGTGTACTTACCACAAAGCGTCCTTCCTTGCGCACTTTTATTGATTCTTCCTATTCTCCACAATGTGGGAATCGATTGTTTGCCTGAACCATGCAGAGTTTACAGTGGCAGTGCGCGTTTCTTTGTCGAGATATGTGAGAGATTGGATCCAAAATAAAAATTGCTGTTACTCCCAATAGGTGGGTGCGATCCAGGGAATGCTTTCACCCCCAAAATAATGATAAAGTATTTGGGAGTTTTTTATTTTACTTTGATGATCATGTTTGACCTGTTGATGGTAAAGTCTGGGAGAAGAATACCTCTATCTCTTTGTCCCCCACCAAAATACACACCTCTCCCTGACCAGGCAGGATCTAAGAGGCTAAGGACAGAGCCGAAGTGAGCATGTGTGCTCCATTGCCGGAGTCACAGCCACAGGAGTCACAGCCCCTTTTTCTTTTTTAAATATAAGAGAGGAAGGGAAAGGAGGGAGGGAGGGAGGGAGGGAGGGAGGGAGAGAGAGAGAGAGAGAGAGAGAGAGAGAGAGAGAGAGAGAGATTAATGATGAGAGAGAATCACTGATTGGCTGCCTCCTACATGCCTCCCACTGGGGATCCAGTCTGCAACCCAGGCATGTGCCCTTGACTGGAATCAAACCCAGGACCCTTTAGTCCACAGGGTGATGCTCTATCCACTGACCCTAATCAGCTAGAGCCCACAGCCTGTTTTTTAAACCACAATTCAGAAAAGGGGCAGGAAGAAGTTGGAAACGTGTTACACTAATGAGCTACATCAACATGAAGGAAAATATCAAGAGAGAAGTACTATAGTTTGAATGGATTTTCCAAAATGACACTCAAAATTGGAGCACTCTTTCATTATCAAAATATTTTGAATTACAATAATTAGTATTAGAAATTAGCTGACTAACCCAGATCAGATTACCATACTCAGTTTGTGTTTATGCAAGAAAATATTCTCAAATGTTTTCTGAATATTATATAATTTAAATAACATGCTAGAAACACCATCTAAAAATACAGATGCTAGTCACAGATATTTTTTCCATAAAATATTCCAAAGAAGATACACATATGGAGTCAGTAGAATGTGTTTCAAACAAATATCTACTGAGAGTTTTTGTAACAGTCTTTCTGTCAATAGAGCAGACTCTGGAAAGTAATCATGTTAGTATATTATTCAGTAAAGTGTGTGTGGCATTTTGACGCGATTTAATCTGTAGTATAATGTGCCTGATATCAGAGAGATTCCCCAGACACACACCAAAATCTGGCAAATAACAGTTTTTCTTTTAACAAAACATGTTGGCAAATATTGGGTCATTACTGTGTCAGCTGTTTTAAACCATCAGGTGAAGGTGAATATTGAAATAAATGAAAGGGAAAATTTGTCCAGACAAAAATATCTATATACCAGAGGCCCGATGCACGGAATTTGTGCAAGGGCCTTGGCCCCAGGCCCCGCCCGCCACTGCTGCGTTCAGAGGCCTCTGCCGTGGCCCCTGCTCACTGCGGCTTTGTCCAGAAGGAAGGATGTTTGGAAGGATGTCTGGTCTAATTAGCATATTACACTTTTATTATTATAAATATAAAAGCCTAAGCCACTGGCTGACAGGCCGACTGTTCAACTGTCCGACCAGTAGCTATGATGCACCCTGACCACCAGGGGAAAGACGCTCAATGCATAGCTGCTGAGTTGTGGTGACTCGGCAGCTGTGGTTCTTGGGTGATGCACCTGGAACCAGAGAGGAGGGAGCCCAATTCTGGGGTGCATCACCTGAGAACCGCCCTCTCGCAATCCAGGACCCCTTGGGGATGTCAGAGAGCTGGTTTCAGCCCGGTCCCCACAGGCCAGGCCGAGGGACCCCACCAGTGCACGAATCCGTGTACCGGGCCTCTAGTCTTAGCATAAAAACACTATGAGAAACTGAAGATGAAAACATAGGTTCCAGGGATTAACCTAGAATCCCCAGCGTTGCCTTTTTCATATTATCGGTGATTGGCATTTTCCCTCTTGTTATTGTCTCCTGTGTTCCACAGTGGAACAGTGGCTGTGCTTGGAAACACTCAGCCCACCAAAATATGCAATGCTTTATGTTCTCCCTGCATTACCATCAACTGTGTCAAGGGTCAAAGTAGACAAAAAAAATATGCTGTCTATTTTGTTGAAAAGAATTGGAATAGAAACAGAAATGAGGGGAGTGATCAAAACTGATAAGGCTAAATGAGAAACACAAGACAAATCATAGAGAACAAAGAAAGTAAAGAAAGTAAATGTGCTCTTTTAATACTGAGGCATGAAAAGTCGGCTTGTGAATTACTTAAGGGTTAAAGGATGCTAAACCTGCTATCCAGGAAACTGAAATTAATCTCTGGCTTCATTATTCAATTGAGAAAAGTAAAGAGTCCTGCAATTAACTTTCCTTTTTGACATAAGACTATCAAATTATGTTTAATTATATTTTATTGACCATTGATATTACTTGAAAGAGAAGAAATTCTTAATATTTTCTGGGTATTTAAAAAATATTGGATTTTTAAACCTATAGTAATGGCAAAATACTTTAGAATATATTTTTATTGATTTCAGAGAGGAAGGGACAGGGAGAGAGAGATAGAAACATAATGATGAGAGAATCACTGATTGGCTGCCTCCTGCACGCTCCATACTGGGGATCATGCCCACAACCCAGCCGTGTGCCCTGGCCAGAAATTGAACCATGACCTCCAGGTTCACATGTTGACGTTCAACCACTCAGCCACACCGGCAGGTTAATAGCAAAATATTTTTGTAGTATTGTTCCCTTCAAAATGATCTCTCTGTTAAAAATTGTCATGTAAATTTGTAATATGACCCATTTAAAAATATATTAATGCATTTAATTTATTTCCCTTGGTATACCAACTGAAACTAGATGATGTAGTATTATCCACTGTTCCATTTGACTACATAGTGTAGACTGAGAATAAAGTGTCCAGTCATTTATGTTACCTTTGCAGGCAGCTTTAAGCATAATATGACTGTTCCCTTAAAAGAGGGGGAAACTTGGACACATAGACACACACACACACACACACACACACACACACGCACCTCTCCACATGAAGATGAAAGCAGAGGTCAGGGTGATGCATGTGCAGGCCAAGGAACACCAAAGAACACCTGCGACCCTGAGGGCGGGTAGCGCCATGGGACAGCTTTTCCCTCACGCGTCTCCGCAGGAACTAACCCTGCCGCCACCGTGCTGTTGTATTTCTAGCCTCCCGAAATGCGAGACAATAACTTTCTGTTGTTTAAACTGCACAGTTTTTGATATTTTGTTTTGTTAGACCAGTAGAGTATTATCACATTTCCACATTATGCTACATATCTATATAGATAAAAAACTGTGCTACATTTTTCTCTTCCTACTTATTTGAGCAAGTAGGGAAAATATGGTGTAGTTCATTCTGTACATAACCATCCAGATATTTTAAATAATAATAAAAGGCTAATATGCAAATTGTCCCCTCAGGAGTTTGACTGTTTGCTATGACGTGCGCTGACCACCAGGGGGCGGTGAGGAATGAAGGAAGGCCCTGGCTAGCAGCCGGCAGCTGGGGGAAGGAAGGCCCCGATCAGCCCTGATTGCCAGCTAGGCCTAGGGACCCTACCTGTGCACGAATTTCATGCACTGGGACTCTAGTTTTAAATAACAAACATTAAGAGCATACATAAAAACAAAGTACATCATACACTAAATAAGAAACTAAAATATAGGTCATTATAAAAAAATAACCGACATATTGTAGTTGGGTAAAAATAACCATGTCAGGGTTGAATAATTTCTATTAAGTAAAGAAGGTTTTTAATGATATCATATAAATGGTTGTCTAACTAGTGGGAAACCCGTGGCAAGCAGAGGGATTAGAGAGATGTGCACATATCGATTATTTTGGTGGTAAGAGTCTCTAAATTTATTTTAGGACTTAATTTGGTTTAATTAAATGAAAGAACTCTCTTGGCTCTGTGGGCATGTGGGTGGGAAACATGGAAGTTGTTTATCTTTTGGTTCTTTGCATACAATTTTCATGGTGAGGTTGCTTCTGTGTTTTAAATATGAACACTAAAAGTAGAAACTGCTGTACTGTATAAAAGGGGAATAAAATGTTCTTTAATTTTGTAGGGAATTTCTTTCCTCTTACTTTACTTTTTCCCAGTGTTAATAAAATATAACAGGTTTGGCTCCCAGAATTTAAATCAAAGCCTTTACATGGAAAAGAAGGAGTCTTTCATTAAATTTACTTATAAAAACTAACCTTTGTAAATTTATGAAGATCTCAGAAATCCTAAAACACCAATACATTTTCTGAAAAACTACCAAGAAATGGATTCTGAAAAGATGTGATATATTTATCCACTAAAATTTCTCTCAGCATCATCCTTAATCCTTTCACCCTGGTTAAAATAAGGCTTAGAAAGATTTAATATTTTTATAACAAAATTAGCCTAAAGTTAATAAGCCATCTTACGAGATTTTTAGGAGAGTAACATAGTTATATATAATGGGGAGAATGTAGAGTTCTTCTATGAATTGTGAAGGGGTTTATAAATATGAGCCGTGTAATTATTTTAGCTTAACTGAATGCCCTCAAGAAATTCTCCTCAGGGTCACCTGTGAGCAGAGTGAGTTGGTATTTTCTGATGCACTAAGTCAGTGAATGGCAAACTGTGGCTCTTGAGCCACATGCAGCTCTTTGGCCCCTTGAGTGTGGCTCTTCCACAAAATACCACGTGCGGGCATGCACATACAGTGCGATTGAAACTTCGTGGCCCATGTGCAGAAGTCGGTTTTCGGCCTGGGCGAGTCTATTTTGAAGTACTGTTGATATTTGGCTCTGTTGACTAATGGGTTTGCCGACCACTGCACTAAATGATTTGCAGAGCATCAAGCCCACCACTTCCTTTTAGACCTCATGCTTCCATGTCTTCTGTTCCTTTACTTGATATTAAACTCTTCTTTTTCCCAATATCTATTATTACATGGTTAGGCAGCTCTACTTTTACTCCTATTGGGAGCTTTTCTGGCTACTTCCTCTCCCACCTCCTCAAGCGGAACTAGAGAGCTAAGAGGCCAACCTCCCGAGTGCTTATCCTATCCTGCCTGGCCATTGTCTGTGATGTTCGGGTCATACCCATCTGCAGACATGTCGCTCTCCATCCATGAACGTACATTACTTCATTGTAAGGAATCTTATTCTGGTTATCTTTTTAATCTTAAGATGTATCATAGTGGTTCATGCTAATCTACAGAACGTTTACTGGGTGGATGAATAAAGTCATACTTTGTTACATATGATCCAAAGGTCAAAGGTCATTGTACTAACCTCAATGATCCTTCAGTTTTTTAAAAAATATTTATTGTTGAAAGTATTACATATGTCCCCTTCTTCCCCCATTGCCCCCTTCTAGCCTACTTCTGCCCCCCGCCCAGGCCTCCTCCACCCCAGGTCCTTTAATAGACATGGTTTTGAACTGCCTGAGCCTCTCTTACCACATGTTACTCTGGTACCTTGGAAATCATCCTATATAATAAAAGCCTAATATGCAAATTGTCCCCTCGACCAGGAGTTTGATTGGGAGTTCGACCGGGTGTGGGGCCGACTGGCCAACCAGGGGAAGGGAGACCCCAGCCAGCAGCTAGCAGCCACTACATACCCTACCATTGCATGAATTTTGTGCACTGAGCCTCTAGGTATCACATAATCCTTTCTATCTGTTTTCTCAAATATTAAAGAAATACCAATAAAATTTATTAGTTTTTATTCCACTTTTCAAAAATGGCTTCAATGTCTGTGAATGATATAAATAGTATAAGACTATAATATTGGTGTTTTGAATTTCACACCATATTTGGCCTTGGGAAGAAATTAAAAGGGATCTTATTTCCTCCATTTTTGGCAATAATGATGAAGACTGAATTTGAAGTTTATTACTTCTTGCCATTTTTTTGGGGGGGGGGGGAGAGCAAGCATTATTTCAAGTATTAATCTGGGAAGAGAGGTGGCTAGTTCAAGCCATCACCACCCCCAGTGAATGTAAAGGTATATGTTCATCAGAGAACCTATTGGTAAAACTAGTTTGCTGGCTTTCTTGTTATTTGATAACTTCTCTGTCTCTATAGCTCCAAGTAAATATCTAAATATATAATTACTGATTAAGTGAATATTAGTTTTGTAGTTTAGCTTTTTGCTAATATGGGTTTCTTATTTTTACATTTGGATATAAATGCATTGCGTTAAAAAGATCTTTATATGTGTGTGTAATGAATTTGGCCATAGAACTTAGTAACAGAAAATTGCATTTGATGATGATAATTATGACATGAATTCAAAAACTCATGGATTGAATAAAAAATAAGCAAGTGATGCCTGGCCAGTGTGGCTCAGTGGTTGAATGTGGATCTATGAACCATGAGGTCATGTTTTGATTCCCGGTCAGGGCACATTCCCAGGTTTTGAGCTCAATCCCCAGTGTGGGGCATGCAGGAGGCAGCCGATCCATGATTCTCTCTCATCATTGATGTTTCTATCTCTCTCTCCTTCTCCCTTCCTCTATGAAATCAATAAAAAAATAATATTTAAATAAATGAATCAGAACTTTGGGTTGGTGAATAAATGAAGTTTTGGAAAAGTGGGTGCCCAGAGGACATGAAAATTTCATTCCCTACCTCCTTGTACATTGCTAATGAATGTCTTTCATTTTTCTGGTCTTGAGTTGTATCCTTTATAATAAACCAGCAAGTGGTTCTTTGGTTGCTACGTACTTAGCAAGGCATGTTGGTTTTCAAGTGAGAATCCCAGCAGAGAACTTAGCTCTCACTGTTAACAGGCTTTGTGGTCTGATTTTCAGCCCATTGTGACTGGATATTAGGAAGTTTGTATTAAAGGCACTGAAATTGTCTTGTGTGGAGAAGCCAAAACACGAGCCAGACACCCTTCTGTGTCCGAAACCTGTGTATTAGAAACAAGTTTGTATTAAATCTCAAACTGGAAGATTGTTTGCGAGCAGCATTAGCAGCTCAGCATGTCAACTCCCCATGGGAATTCCTGCAGGGAATTTTGCTGCAGAAGATAAAATAATCAGAGAAGAACATAATAAACATGCCCTGCAGTCACAGCAGAGGTGGAAAGATGCTAATGAGGCTGGTTTCTTTAATAATGAGATGGTATCAACTGAGGTGATGACAAGGAAGAGAGAAGTAGGCAATGCAAGTAGCTGGGCACGCTTGGTCCCAAACAAGCCTGGGGCAGTGAAATAAACGTCCTCTAGGACTGAAGAAGGCAGGCACTGTCCCTGCAAGGGGTGCACCTGGGACATCTGATGCTTTCATAGCTAGAGAAGATCCTGTTCGAAAACAGAAGTTCACACCACTGGCCAGAATGATGGGCTATCTTTGTCTGCATGCGATCCCACCTGCATGGATGCTGACTTTGTCCCTGTTTCAAAGAGGCACTAAAGGAAACAAGATTGAGTCTTAAGGACATGGATTTGGTGGAGATGAATGAAGCTTTTGCTCCTCAGTACTTGGCAGTTGAGAAGAGCTTGGAACTCGACCCAAGTCGAATCGATGTGAGTGGAAGAGCTAGTTCTTCGAATCAGTCATTCAGAGGATCTGGAGCAATAATGATCTGGTTCGTGAATTAAGGTGGGAAATATGCTGTTGGGTCAGCTTGCATGGGAAGGAGCCGAGGTATCCCCCGCACCATTCAGAACACAGCCTGAGGAGAGCATGTAGCCCACCAGGCCAAGCCGCATTAGTAGGTGAAGATGTGTTTGTCATTAATAAGAGCTCAGGAGAGAACTAAGCTCTCTCCAATTCGAACCAGTCAGCTATGATATATTTATGAAATACATTATAGAAGGCCTTAAAAGAAATTATATCCTTGCCGATAACCACCCCATGTGCCTTAGATAACATCATTGCAAGGAAATTGAATAAATAATGCCTTACTTTCCCCAAATAAGTAAATGCATAAAGGAATCAGTGATTCATGTCTCTATGAGGCATTCTCAAATTTTGTTCTGCCATTAGCCTCACTACAGTCTACCTCCCCAGGTAAGATATTTTGAGATATCCAATCAGAGAGTAGCTACCACCTCCTGAGGGTAACCAAGCCAAGGCAAAGTCCAAGTTCTTTGAACCCGACCCAAAATAACTCAATCTAGGCTCTTTTTAATACTATGTGATAGTTCATTCTAAGCAGTGACTTGTTTGGGCTAAGATACACAGATAGCTAGTAAAGCGTGATTTCTGAGTGTGTCTGTCAGGGTAAACTATGCAACGCAGGCGACCCTTCCCAATGGGAGTGGGCAGAGTCCAATCCATTGAGGGCCCAGATAGAGCAAAAAGACGAAGGAAGGATACATCTTTCTCCGTTTGAGCTCGGGCATCTCCTGCCCTTGCACACTGGGCCTTCCTGGTTCCACAGGCTTCTGGACTGAATTCCACTGCCGGCTCTCCTGGTTCTCCAACTGGCAGAATGCAGATTGTGGGACCAGTTGGCCTCAATAACTGTGTGAGCCGATTCCCACCTCTCTCTCAGCCTCTCTATGCAAAATCTCCTTTGATTCTGTCCCTCTGGAGAACGGTGGCTGATACAGCTTCTTACCAAGACGCTGCCTATTTCTCCATGTAGACGGACTTCCTTGCTGCAAACAAGAGTAAACCCAGGAGTGCTCTGATGGGCTTTGGCTGTAGGGCACTACCACAGGAAGAGAAAAATGGACGCGTTCAAAGACCTGATTGGCTGGGGACATTACCCAAGCCCTAGAGAAAAGCAGTGAAGGAAGATGGAAACACTGAGCAGCAGAGATCCAATTTCTCTGCTTCTAGAATTTTGCATGGCATCACACTGCAGAGTATTGTGACTTATTGATTACATTATCCGACTCAATAAAAGTGTGGGGAATAGGTGCAGGAGAGCGGGTCCTGTGTGCTCTGTTTAAGTGACAATTAGGCTTCCAGCTGGAGATCTCTAAAACACAGTAGGACCCTCGCTGGGCTGGTATTTGCCTCGTTCTATTTTGGGGTTTTGTAGCAACATCACCTTCTAGCAACAGCTGTGCACAGTGCCGGGAGTGGCATGAATTTTCCTTCTACGCCTGGCAAGCTCCAAGGCTGTAAAATATTTTGAGTTCATTTCAGGTTCAGGTACCTCTCGGAGCAATTGTCTTCCCGCGATCAAGAGGGAAGGCCCTGGGATTGTAAAGCGGTCCTCCAGGATTTAAATGCAAACTGCTGCCGGTTGGAAACACCAACTGGGGTTTTACTGCCGACGCCAGGCCTTAGAGGAGCAGCGGCTGAATTAGCCGGAGTGAACTCCCTGAGGTGCAAGGCAGTGCCCCTCACCGAGCTCGCACACATCCACGTGGGGGGACGGTGGGCTGGGGACAGGCAGTACAGATGGACACATTCGTGCTGTGTCTATATTGAAGGACATGACTTGAGGAAACATCCATCAGAAAAATATACTGAGCTGTGAGATGTAGAATGGTGTCTTTGGAAGTTTCTGCTCTTACTTGGAAAACAAATATATTCCAATGTATGAATTTCATATACTAGTATATACCTTGAGAGCTAGTTATCATTAAGAATCTTCCATGGCATTAGTTGTTAAAATGAGCAGATGTTAATACATATTTTCCCTTCCCCGCTTTTCTTTGTCTTTACAGTGTCTTTGTCTTCTTCATAAATCCATAATGTAAAGAAAATACTGTTATAGTGCAGAAAGCAAAAAGTGTAAAAATCATAATTTTATACTTGGTGACTTTTCCCAAACCGAACTGACCTACATAGGGTAGAACGTTACTGGCACCATAGCTCCATAGCTTCCCACTTAGTAACTTTGTGATCTACAATCTTCTTATATATGTTTACAGAAATGATACCTTCATCAGTACCAAGATGGAAACTATAATCGTTGTTGTTGCTATTATTGTTATTATTAATATTTAGAGTACCATTAGTAGTGTAGATGACATAACCTCTGTTCTGTGGTCACATAAGAATATAAGGCTTATAAGAGCCCTGAAATTTCCAGAATCTAAATTTCTTTTCTTTTTTTTTTAATATATTTTATTGATTTTTTACAGAGAGGAAGGGAGAGAGATAGAAAGCCAGAAACATCGATGAGAGAGAAACATCGATCAGCCGCCTCCTGCACATCTCCTACTGGGGATGTGCCCGCAACCCAGGTACATGCCCTTGACCGGAATCGAACCTGGGACCTTTCAGTCCGCAGGCCTACGCTCTATCCACTGAGCCAAACCGGTTTTGGCCAGAATCTAAATTTCTTAAAAGATTTTTAAAAATTGATTTTTAGAGAGAGAGGAAGTGAGAGGGAGAGAAAAACTGAGATGCAAGAGGAAAACATCGACTGGCTGCCTCCTGCACACTCCCTCTCGGGATCAAGCCCGCAAACCTGGGTGGCAGTGTGCCCTGCCCAGCCATCCAGCCAGCCACCTTTCAGTGCAAGGGCTAAAGCTCCGCCAACTGAGCCACACTGGCCAGGGCTGAATTTTAATAAAAAAAAAACACAGCACATTTTGATTGTTTTCAAAATTATAGGCTATGATAACAAATTGAATTCTTATCCCACAAGCAATGGAAAGTCGCTAAAGAAATCTCTACAACAGAAAGGTATCAAGCACTTTCTTTTTCTTTTCTTTTCTTTTTTTTTTAAAGAAGAGTGAGACCTTTAGGATTTAGATGCTGAATTAATAAGAATCAAGTAGGGTTGGAGTCCAGAAAAGCCATTTGGAAAGTAAGAAATTAATCCACTAGATAAAATAAAACTGTGAACTAAGCCTGTCACAGTCAGGTTAAAGGTAATGGAAAGTATGTAGCAATAAATGAAAAGAAGGATAATCATGTGTAACTTACTGATTTAATGATGAAATTCTGGGAGAAAAAGCCCCAGTATCAAGTCTGCCTTGGTGATGTCGATATCATTAGGATGAAAAACGTAGAGGAAAAAATAATGGCCATAGGCTCTTTGTTTATTATTTCATTGTAGAACAAAACTCACCCTTCATTCTTTGATTCTCCCTTTAATATATAGTTTTTTAAATAAAGCTAACATTTCAGTCACATAGCAAAATCCTTCATAACAGAAGTTTCTTAACCAGGAAGATGTGTTTGAGGTCCAAGTGTTGACTCTTTAAATCATCGAGCTATTTGAGGATCTGTTTGTTATAAAACATTCATTTTTTATTGACTGAAACCAATTATGTCTATTCCACCATGCAGTAACTCAGTTGTTTTCTACACATCTAGGACTGAATATTTCTATACAACTTTCAGTTCCTCAGCATAATAGCCATGCATTTCTTTTTATCTTTTCCTGTCTCTAATTTTCTACCATTATATTTTTATATTTGCCTCTTTTCCTTCCACTATTTCCAACAATTAGTTGCCACAGAAAAGGCTTATTGCTTTTGTTAGAGAGAAGAGAATGTTCATTTCATTTGAATCAAATTATATACAATTTCCATATACTTGATAATATTCAGGACTGTTTCTTTCTCTTTGATTGGAGTAAGTTCCATTGCAGATTATTTTAATCAAAATTATATGAGCTGGAATGACATTTGCTTGTCATATCTCTTCTATGAATGGAGACAATTCCCCAGACTTTCTTTGTCTTTCCTGATCTTGATATGTTTTGAGAAGCAAAGACCAGTTATTTTATAGAATATCTCTCAATATGTGTTTATCCTATAATTTTTCATTAGACTCACTTTATACATTTGTGGCAGATGTGTGCTAAGAGTGATATATATATATATTTTTCTCAATAAATGAGATCAAGAGGAAATAATTCTGGTTTGTCTCAGTGTTTTGACACTAACATTGGTTTGTCTCAGTGTTTTGACACTAACATAGTTAAGGCGTGTCTACTGGGTTTCTCCATTGTAAAGTTACTATATTTTATTATTTGAATGTATCATGATACTCATTAAAGTTTTGCCCACAAGTATATAAATAATAGATGATTTTCTAATTTTTATATAACATATTTACATATATTTAATAAAATATTTGCTTTATTATGTTATATTTATATGTAACTATTTAATATGTTACTTAAATTATATTAGATACTATCTATACATATAAAAGGCTAAGTGTCTGTCCATCTGAATGGTAGCTGTGATGAGCACTGACCACCAGGGGCCAGACGTCCAACACAGGAGCTGCCATAACCCCATGGAGCAAAATGCAGTCCACAGCCTAGCCCAGCCTGGAAACTGTGGCTTTGGGTGCAGGGTAATGACATCACGTAGCAACGCCCGGCTTCCTCTCCCTAGCGACTGGCCTCCTTGGAGTTTCTTCAGCCCAGGAACCCGACTTGCTTTACAGCCAGATGCAAACATTTTACAGTTTAACCAAATGTTTGTGAAGCATTTTCCCGTGCCTCATCTCATTTGATCCTCACAGAAGTCCTGGAGTAGAGAGATAGGAGACTTGGTAGAACCATATTTTCTTTTCATTAGCATGACACAAATAGTGAAATTAAAATGTTTCTTCTAATTAATGTCCTTTCAATGTGCATGAATCGGTGCACTGGACACTAGTATACACATAACATAATATATATGAGTTAGCTTATAAAGAAGAGCCTTCTCTGCCTGTGTGTCTATATCATGAATTCATAAATCATTTTATTGAGTCACTTGAAAATAATTACTCCATTTATTTTGTATTCAAATTATACTTTTGATATTCCTATCTCTCCATAATGATGAATCTATTTAGGCCCACTATCCCTTGGAAACAGAAGCCAGAATTTTAGAAAGGTATAAATAACTTATATAATATGTACATTAAGGGGTCTGAATGAACATATATTTGACAGTAAAATATATGAATATTCAAACTAAATGTGATTAATAAAGACTACACTAAAATTTGATGTGAGTATGAGATTCTCAGGGTTTAGAGAAATTAGATTGATCTTGATTTAATGCATTTAGAGTTTAAAAGTATTCAGAAAAATCTGTTAATAAGTATGAAGAATGTTTAAGATAATATCTATGAAAGTGTAATGAAATTTTTATATTTATAGCTGTTTGTTTTATATATAAAATATTTATCTACATTTACATGTTGTCTAATAAGTTGTGACATGATATAATACTAACATCAATCACCCTGGGGAATTTGTTATCTATATATATAAACAACTAATATGCAAATTGTCCTCTCAGGAGTTTGACTGGGAGACTAGGAGTTCAATTGCTCGCTATGACATGTGCTGACCCCCAGGAGGTGGCACGGAATGAAGAAAGGCCCCGCCTGGCAGCCAGCAGCTGTGGAAGGGGGGGCCCTGGCCAGCAGCCAGAAGGCCTCAATTGGCCCTGATCACTAGTCAGGCCTAGGGACCCTGCACAATTTTTGTGCACAGGACCTCTAGTATATATAATAAGAATATAGAAACTTGCCCAGCCAGTGTGGTTCAGTGTTGACCCTCGACCCAGGAACCAGGAGATTATGGTTTGATTCCTGGTCAGGGCACATGCCCAGGTTGTGGACATGATCCCTAGTAGGGGACATGCAGGAGGCAGCCAATCAATGATTCTCTCTCATCATTGATGTTTCTCTCCCTCTCTCCCTCACTCTTCCTCTCTGAAATCAATAAAAATATATTAAAAATATGTAGAAACATACAATTTTACATAGTAGTCTACTATAATTATCTACTAAAGGTAGTTCTGGTAGCAAAAAAAAAACAAAACAAATTTGAGAATTTTAGATTCAAAACTTACTCTAAAAAAATCTGTCTCCAAAGATTTTGTAACAGTAAACATTTTCACCATCCTCATCATCATCATCACGAAATAAGAGACATGTGTCAGGCTACCTGAGACACATTGCAGGACCCGTTAAAGTAGGTTACTCTCTAATTCAAAGCAACACTTGGTAGTTTCCTTCTCTCCTTGCCCTGCTTTTCAGGGCGGTGAGAGGATTTTGAATGAAACCAGGGAAACCACAAGATGAATAGAAAATTTTTGTTGCCAGGGAAACCTCTACGAGGTGTCAGATGGTCCTCCTGTTTTTCTTTTTGTCTTGGTGCTGTAAGAAAAAATTGGGGATTATAATGCATTTATAGAATGGGCATATATTTTAGATAAAATAGCAGCACAGTAAATCAATATATTACTATTCCATAGTCTAGTAATATATAGAATAACTGTTATTAAAAAGAAAAAAATAAATTCTTTATCTTTGAGTATATTACTTCATGTTAGTGCTGCCCTCAAGACTCCAATTTAAGTGTGTCATGCCTTAAATGTATAAAGTCTATATTGATAAATGCTTTCTACCTATTCTATTTTTAGTGCCTTACTGTGCCAATGCATTATCTATAATCATTTAATTACTTATAATCTAGTAGAGGCTGTGTGCAGGAATTCATGCACCAGTGTAGTTCCTTGGCCTGGCCTGCGGGATCAGGCCAAAACCGGCTCTCCGACATCCCACAAGGGGTCCCGGATTGTGAGAGGGTGTAGGCTAGGCCACGGGTGCACGATTGGGGCTGAGGAGGGACACAGGAGGTTGGCCAGCCAGGGAGGGACCGCAGGAGGGCTCCAGGGCATGTCTGGCCATCTTGCTCAATCCTGATCGACAGGATCCCAGCAGCAAGTTAACCTACCAGTCAGAGCATCTGCCCCCTGGTGGTCAGTGCATGTCATAGTGAGTGGTTGAGTGTATGATTAGCATATTGCACTTTGGTTGAACGGACAACCGGACTCTTAGCATATTTAGCATATTAGATTTTTATTATATAGGATCCCCAGATAAAAAGAATATCTACAACAGTTTGTCTAAAAGTATTTTCCTGGGGATTAAAAGGATTGCCACTTTCACATGCTGACCTGAAGGGGAAATGAATAAAAATCAGAGCTATTTTTACTTTCCAAACATGGCCTTTGAACTCTTTGAAGTGAACCTTGGTAGAGAATATGGCCAGATAGCTCTGACCTCAGAAAGGAAAAAAGTCAAGACAGAAATTTCTCACAGTGATTCCCTTTTTAATAACTGATCATTAAACCATCACTCTGTTTGACATATTTTATAGAAGTATAGCATCACTTCTATTGGAAATGAATTTGGGGAATTACCTTTTTTAAAAAAACAAAATCAATCCTGCACCTTTAGAAAGAGTGTAATAACAGCACTCTGTACACCTCGCCGGGGTATTTTCTCTTGGACCCCAGTGGACTAAATCTGGATTTGTGGCCACCAGGGAGCTATGTGCTTGGATGGCAGTGGCGTGGCCCCTGATGGAATTGCTTTTTCTGAGTTGCACTTGGGCATTTCGCCCCCAGCTATATTCTGGTATTAAAAGAAACAGTCATTAGGAGCGTGTTAGCTTTTCTTTTGTGTCAATGTTACCGAGGCCACCAGTCAATGTGTGGAACAGCTTCCTCTTCCCCAAGGAGAACTTCCTCTCTGACCTCAGTATCACTTCTCTCCACCCCCACATCCCTAATTTTATGGATACCACTTAACCTGATCCTGATGGTTTTGGCCACCAGGAGGTTGAGAGTCAATATTTTGTCCATCTCTGCACCTACTCAGGACACCTTGTAGGCATGTCTATCTGCTGATCGTAACCCTGAATTCATTACTTATGTCTCATGATTTTCTTTATTCTATTATTAAACTTTATATTGCTTATCTTTTTACTAGAGGCCCGTTGCATGAAGAGATTCGTGCAATAGGCCTTCCCTTCCCCTGGCTGCTGGCACAGGTTTTCCTCCGGCACCCGGGACCCAGGCCTTCGCTCTAGACGGAGCCTTCAGTCTTCGCTCCGCCGCTTCGCCCCTACATATGCAAATTAACCGCCATCTTTGTTGGGTTAATTTGCATACTTAACCGCCATCTTTGTTGGGTTAATTTGCATACTCTCCTGATTGGCTGGTGAGCCTAGCAGAGGGACAGTTAATTTACACGTTTGTCTATTATTAGGTAAGATAATATAAACATCTTTAGATATAAAATACATAAAGCAATTGAGTGAGAAAGGGCATTTAACAATATGTTTTGGCTTTTTGTGTATGACTGAAATTCAAATGCCCTCCCTAAATTAATGGCTGCTTGAAATAGTACTTAATGGTTACCCATTCTCCCTGTTATAGACAGGATGAAGGACAGAGGGTGGGGGTGTGGTGGTGATGGTGAACTATGTTTGTTCTTTGTCTATTATTTTAATGGAGATGTAATGGACATACAACATGATATTAGTTTCAGGTGTACAGCATCATGATTCAATGTGCGTATGGGCCTTGACCCTAGACTTCTTTACCCTTGTGCCTTTTCAATCTCCTTTCTTCTCAATAGGTGTCTTTATCTTAGTGGTTTCATATTCTTTTCAAGTTATACTTCTCAGTGTTCCTACAAGTACCTCTAAATGTCTTCCTGTGTAATTTAAACTTGAGGTTTTGAATAGTAAACTGACAAAATTTAATTAAGGTAAACAAACTAATTGGATATGGTAATTAATCCCCGAGATGACTTGTATCTCTGTGTCTAGGGGCACCAGCAGTACACAGCATCAACACAGAACCACTTCTGGAATAATTTCTATCAAATGCTCTTCCAACACACTTTTAACGCACAAGGGAGAGTCTCAAAATGATCTCCACATAGTAGTGTGATTAGTTGCAATATAAAATGAGAACAAATGGAGAAAATTAAGGCATTGAGAAGGTGCTGACATTTATTGAATATTTACTCTATGCCAGATGCTAATTTATTATATTTGGATTTTTAAATATACTTTTCTTAACATTTTGAGGAGCAACAAATTATGATCATACCTCTATAATGTCCCTCTGTTTTAATAGACATAGAAATTATCTTAAGAATGTCTATCAAAGAGCTGCATATACAAGAAAAAATAACTGAAAACAACCTTTTTGATGGTTCTTACAAATCATGTTTCATCCATAAAATTAAAATTTAAAATAACTATGCAGTACCTAAAAATGTTGTATAAAATAACTCATATCATTTTAAAAGTCATGGAAAATTAAGTAAAAACTAGGAGCAACATGTTGCTGTTACTGAACTTGTAAAATATACCAGTGCATAGAAAACAGACTATGCGACTACATAGCAAAAAGGTCAATAGCGGTTATCCCTTTTTTTAAAAAAAAATTATCTTTATTGTTGTAAGTATTACAGATGTCCCCTTTGCTTATTGTTTTCCCCCCATTTATCCCTACCATCCCTCACCTGCCCTTCCCAGGCCTTCACCACACTATTGTCTGTGTCCATGGGCTGTGCATATATTCATACAAGTTCCCCAGTTAATCACTTCCTAACCCCCACCCCTCCCTTCCCTCTGAAATTCTTCAATTTTTTCCATGCTTCTATGTCTCTGGATCTATTTTGCTCATCACTTTATTTCATTCATACTAATTACCTGTGATACTTCTACACTGTGAAGTACTTTAAGTTACGAAGCAGATGCTGTTCCAATAGCTTCCTTATTGTTAGTGAGATGATCTATTTATTGAAGAAAAAAACAAATCTTGAAGGTGAGAAGAAAGTGGGAGGGAACTGGCATTTGCTGTAGGTGTACTATGTACAAACACATTAATAGGCAATTATATATATACTAGAGGCCTGGTGCACGAAATTCATGCACGGGGGATGTCTCTCAGCTTGGCCTGCACCCTCTCTAATCTGGGACCCCTTGGGGGCTGTCCAACTGCCAGTTTAGGCCCGATACCACAGGGATCTAAACCGGCAGTTGGGCATCCCTCTCGCAATCTGGGACCGCTGGCTCCTAACCACTCACCTGCCTGCCTGCCTGATTGTTCCTAATCACTCTGCCTGCCTGTCTGATCACCCCCAACTGCCCTCTCTTGCTGGCCTGATCGTCCCCAACTGCCCTCCCCTGCCATTAGTCAGACATCCCTCTCACAATTCAGGACCACTGGCTTCTAACCACTCACCTGCCTGCCTGCCTGCCTGCCTAATGCCCTTAACTGCTCCCCTGCCTGCCTGATCGGCTCTAACCACCTCTGCTGCCTGCTTGGTTGCTCCTAACTGCCCTCCCCTGCCGGTCTGATCACCCCTAACCCCCTGCCAGTCTGATCTTGCCCCTAATGCCTTTGCCTCGGCCCCCACCACCATGGCTTTGTCCAGAAGGAAGCCGGAAGATGGCCGGTTGACCCAGTCTAATTAGCATATTACCCTTTTATTAGTATAGATATTTGTAGTATATTGACCCAATGAAGGGATGCATTTTCACAATTTATAAATAAAGAATCTGAGACTCAGAGAGTAGCAATGGCTCTCAATAGGGGCACACCTATTAAATGGCTGATCCATGATTCAAAGAACGGATATTAAACCCATTCTCTTTCTACTGCAGCAAACTGGCCTGCTGACCAGGGTCCTCTGGAGCTCTCTCTGAAATCACTCTCCCAGACCCTTCCCTTTGAGAATCTATTATGGTTGCCCAGGGTCCTTGCCAATAATTTGAATTTTACAAGGGCCTCACGTAATCTTATCATCAACTGAATTTGTAGAACAGTGCTGCGTAACATACTATTTTCTTTGGAGTTGAAAAAAAAAACTAAGGAACAGATAATTCTAAGTGGCCCTATGACTGCATAGCATGCAGTTTCTCTGCTGCAAATAAAGACTAAAGTTTTTGCAACCTTTTGAAAATTAAAATAAATGACCAGGATATATGATAGAATCCCAGGGTTGTGATGTGAGTATGCAACTAAATGCTTAGGCAGGTTTCATTTTAAAATATTTTCTAAGGAATATTACTTACTAAGTCACCGTCCACTTTGTGCAGATAGGCACGCTTTCTCCACCTGGATTGACCCTAAAAGCATCACCCGTGGGAAGAGCTTCCTGTGCTCACTGCTCACGTTAGTCTGTGCGGGATTGGGACAGCAGTGTCACACTGTGTTTCTCAGTGGCTTCAAGGCCCTGTATCTGCAATTAGTGTCTTCTGTTCCTCATTACACTGATCTATTCTTCACCGCCGTCTCAGTTAATTACCATTGGCTAATGATTTTCATGGTAAAAAGAATCTACAGGACCCATTTGTAAAGATATTTTACATGGAGATTATTGGAAGGTATGACACCGTAGTAAGCTGAAAAAGCTGTCGGAGGGATGTTATCACGAGAGATAGTTACCTTCTTCCTATTATATTTGTTTTGAATGAGAAGCAACGGGAAAGGGAATGGAGCACAGTTTTGCATTTGCAGGATTCTGGTACTCCAGGTGTGGCAGGTGGTGGGAGGGAGACTGTGCGAACACAGACAGAGAACTAAGCTTCCTCCCCCTGCCTGAGCCAGTGGTGGAACAGCTAGTGGCTGGTTCCCGTGGTAAGGAATCTGAATGTGCTTTTTTTTTTTCATAAAATGAAATTACTAGTTCATTATGTGTTTAAATTTTAAAACATCTGATGCATGGAAAATAAAATTGCATTATGATTTTTCTATTCCTTTTGAACTACTGGTTGGAATTTTAGAATAAGTACAGGTCTCCAGTAGATATGACATTAATATTTAAGAACTTTCCTTTTGAACACTCACATAATTGATAACCTGGCCTAAAGATACTTAATTTTAGAGAGAGATTCAAGTTTTTTAACCTTGTTATCTAAAATAAAATTAGGGTTGATTTGAAGTAATCTGATAAGGTAATATGTATAATAATTTTTAGAGGATATAGAAAGTCTTCAAAATATTTCAATGTTTGTTTTGTAAAAATATGAAATATATATAAAATTAACTTCTATATTCTTTTAAAATTATTTTTAAATTTGAAAAATGATTATTTGAAGTATCAAATAATAAAATGGCAGAATGCATTATTGAATAAGAAATGTCATTGAGAGAATTACATATCTCTACCCATCAAAGTCAGATACATTTTTAATTGTTTACTCAAAAAAATTATTATTGTAAAAATGTTTAAAAATATTTCCTTTGTTTTCAGAGCTTTATTCTTATTTTTCTCACTTAAACTGTTTTCTTTTCCTATAATGGAAACTAATTTTACGAGCACATTCTGATCTGGGCGATGGATGCACCCTGGAATTAAAGGGCAGGACTGATCTTTGTTGCCAGATTATGAGCGCAAATAAATGAGCTGCAACTTTTTTGTGTCCATTGAAGGGAAAGTTAATACAAACCAAAGTAGATTATTTGGCTTTATGGGTTAATGACCTCTATAAAAGTCAATGTCCCCCCCCCCCCAAAAAAAAATTATTTTTAAATCTTAGTAAGTCCTATGTCACCTAAAGTCTTCAACTGTTTTAAGACTGAATATAACACCAGGACATATTAACTGAATAATCTTTTAAACATAATTTTATGTACTAGTTTATTTATTTAGTCTCTCTACTCTAGGACCTTATCTGTTATGTTCTGAAGCACGTATCTATACAAATAAAAGCATAATATGCTAATTAGACTGGATGACCTTCCGGATGAAGCCAGGCCTGTGAGGAAAGCCCAGGTCCTGGGTGCCAGAGGGAAGCTGGTGCTGGCAGCCGGGGGAAGGAAGGCCTATGCTTTGAATTTTGTGCATTGGGTCTCTCTCTCTCTCTCTCTCTCTCTCTCTCTCTCTCTCTCTATATATATATATATATATATATATATATATATATATATATGTGTGTGTGTGTGTGTGTGTGTGTATATGTATATATAGAGACATATATAGATAGATATAGATGGTATAGATATAGATATAGATAGATAGCTATAGATATAGATATATAGATAGCTATAGATATAGATAGATATAGATATAGATAGATATAGATGTAGATGTAGATGTATGTATAATTCATCAGGTGGTGGTCAGTGCTGTAGTAAAAAAAAGGAAGCTCAGAGATACAGGGGATGATGGGAGGTCTGAAGAAGTATTTTATATATGAAACCAATAGAGGCAAAGGACTTACTATTTGGAGAAAACAGGATCTGCAAGGCCCTGAGCTTGGAGGAAGAGCAATTGTTTGGTGTGTTCAGAAGACAGCAGGGAGATAGAGCAATGACTCAAGTTGAGAACAAGGAGAAAGAGTGCCAAGGGCCGCGGCCATGGAAGTCCAGGGCATAGATCACAGAAGGCCCTGGTTAGAAGCTTGAAGCCAAATCCAATGAGATGAGAAGTCTATCGGGGTACTGAGCAGAGGCGTGTCATGATCCAATTTATACTAACGGGATCATTTTCACTCCCTTCAGAAAAGCCTGGGGAGCAATAAAAATGGAAGCAGTAGATCAGTAAAATGGAACAGTCTGAATAAAATGTGATGGTTGTTGCTTAGATCAGGATAGTAGCAATGAAGATGGTGAAAATAATCACACATTAGACACATTTTAGAGGAAGAGCCTAAATGAATTGCTAAGGTATTGTATGCAGGTTTTGCTACTTGATGAAGTAGGGATGACTATGGGAGGAGTATGCTTTGTAGGTGAAATAAGAGTTTGATTTTGGACATATTATGTTGGGATTATTATTAAAATTCAACTAGTTATGCTGCGTAGGCAGTTGGATGTGAGAGAAAAAAGTGCCAGATTATAAACTTTGGGTGTCACTGATTTATACATGACACTGAAATGTTCTAATGCCCATTTATTTGCCATCCATGAAATTTAACTTACAGCAATGTAGGTTTTGCATAGGAAAGCGATTTAATCAGCATAAAACATCAGCTTATTTATGCTTTGTCATCTTTGAATTTTGTGGTATACATATTTAATGCAAAATGAAACCTTGTTATTCAATGTAATATTGAAATATTATAAGACAACACTGTTTTATTACTTTTTCCTAGTCTTGATTAGGAAAGGTTAAAGATGCACAATGAACCAACATGATCTGAAATGTAAACATCTCAAACATAATAGGGTTGTGTTAAAATACATTCCTTTTAATTTATTATCCATGTCCAGGAAATGTCAAATGGATATTATTATAGTGCCGCTCCACATTCCAGTGTGATTTTACTAGTAGACAGCACGTATAACTTCACATTTTCAGCCACCTTCTAAGTTCTGAGCAAAAAGAGAGGAAAACTGTCATAGGCCAACTTTCCTACCAAGGTTTTCATCTCCATCCAACAGTCCTAATTCTGGTTCCTTTCTTGACCTTGACTTTTATTATAAAAAATGTATCTTTAAAAAGTGCAGCCAGTTATCAGAATATCTGGTGCAACAGCTGAACCATTGTAAGTAAAAATTTTAGCATTATTAGAGTATTTCTTTAAAAAAAAAATTTACTGATTTTTTTACAGAGAGGAAGGGAGAGAGATAGAGAGTTAGAAACATCGATGAGAGAGAAACATCGACCAGCTGCCTCCTGTACACCCTCCACTGAGGATGTGCCCGAAACCAAGGTACATGCCCTTGACCGGAATCGAACCGCAGGCCGACGCTCCATCCACTGAGCCAAACCGGTTAGGGCTGGAGTATTTCTTTCTTGTTTTACTTGTACCTGCACTCAGATATCAACATGTGAAGTCTTTTAGGAACCGGGGCCATGAAAGCTTGTATCGGAGGGTGTGGTCAAATACTGAGTGAACGCAGATGTTGGAGGGGGTCACTGCTAGGGAAGAGCAAGCAGCACTGCCTCCTTTCCCTGCACATGAACATGTCCCTTTTCTCTCTCCACTGCTCCGCTCTCCCTCTCCCTCTGGCTCTCACTGTGGTGCAGACACACAAGGATACGTGAGCACAGTGGGGCAGACACAGCCAGTACAAAACACCACAGCTGGGGGGCAGAAAGACAATTAACATAAGCAGTAGCAATGAGGCTTTTTATTTCACACATTCAAACAAAGGAGCACTCTCAAAACCTCCCAAAGACTAAGCAAATAAAAGCCTTCTTTAGTTACCACCCATTCGAAGAAGAAAAATACTTAGTTATGGTATTTAAACTCAGAGAAATGAGTTTACGAAGAAATCTTTCTGGAAACCAGAAGGCAAAAGTTAAACTTATTCTGTAAAAACGCTAGTATTTTAAGTGTGAGGATTAAAATTAGCAATTCGATTAGAATTTTGTTTGTTGAACTTTTCTTACTATCTAAATGTGCAAAGGGTTTTGCTGTAGGTACTAGATTATTTTATATAAATGATTGTGGAGAGCGGCTACAGCGTTTGGACAGGTTCAAGCCTGGGACTAATGAGAGGGCACGGTCCCCTCGTCAGGTGCAAGTCCCAGCTTGGAGGGCAAAGCCCTCCCAGCACAATTATAGCCAAAGGCGATGGTTGTATGTAAGCTTGACCTTATGGTCCGACCTGTGGGCCCAAGTGGCTGGGTGATGTGGGCTGCAGGAGGTGCAGCAAGTGCTGCCAAAACAAAGCTTGATAGAGTTCTCAGGTGCATGTAAATTAAGTAGATTTGAAACTCGCAAGAACATTGTAAACATCTTGACCATGCTCTTGCTTTACTTCATGGGATATGACTATAAAATAAAGACTCGGCTTGCAGGCGGTGGCACTGTCTCTCCATCCAAGAACAGCATCCCACCTGGCCCCAACTGTATTCTCTTGTCTGTTTTCTTTAATCCTTCACTGCCCACACCCCACCCACTCAGGTTCACCCATGGCCATGCTGGGTGTGGCTCAAATGATGGACACATTTCATGTATGACAGATGCTAGCATAATTCCACTACCTGTGTTTGCCCCTGAGTTCTGCATTATTTTTACCAGGGGTTTCGATCTGTTCATTTTACATTGTGACATAAGAACAGGCTGCTATTTTACTTCATGTAAGGATCTCTTCGAATTACAGAGTTTGAGACCATTTCAAAGACACCTTTATTTGGTTATCCAAAACAAGTTTCTGAAAATGCAAAGCTAAAACCCTGACTTTAAATTATGTCAAACAAGTTGTCATAAAAATGGACTTTGCAAAATGTTTTCCTTCCTTGATGCAAACCCCTTAAATTCCTGACAATAAGAAGTAGATGCTTTAAAATAATGATTGATATATACTGACAAAGTGAATTAATATGGTAATAATAAAATTCCAGTTAAATAAAAACATGAATAAGGGATTCTCTAATAATATGCATTATTGCTCACCATCACTCTTTTCTTATACTTAGATCTAATTGACATATAACATTACATTAGTTTCAGGTGTACAACATAGTGACTTGATAGTCACTGTCATTCTTGAATGTGGAAGAGAATGGTTGTGGGGATGTCACAAACTTATATGTTATCACCAATAAGATGGCAACTGAGCTGCAGTACTATATTCTTAATTTTTTAAATACACATCAACTGATAAAAAATAAAGATCATCTGCATTCTATTGAATAATACAATAGTGTGAATAGTTTAAATCAATGGGGAAATGGGCTGACATCTCTAGCACTTTCAACAATAAAGATCAACCTAAAAAGTAAAAATATAAAAAATGATATTTAATAGACTTTTGAAGGTATTATTGAGTGAAGCAATACAGGGCATTAATGACTTCATTTTTTGCATCAAAATAGTATCAAGAAAATAAAAACTTTAGTGTCATTTTTAAGAAAGGGATATTGATCAAGAGACATTTTATGTTGCTTTGCTCATAACAGACCTTTCGGCTATCTATTTTATAATCTTCAGCAAACTTTTATCTGCTTTACTTCTGTAGTACAATCCGATATAATAAAAGGGTAATATGCAAATCAACAGAATGGTGGAATGACTGGTTGCTATGACGTGCACTGACCACCAGGGAACAGATGCTCAATGCAGGAGCTGCTCCCTGGTGGTCAGTGTGCTCCCACAGGGGGAGTGCCACTCAGCCACAAGCCAGGCTCATGGCTGGCAAGTGCAGTGGCGATGGCAGGAGCCTCTCCTGCCTCCACAGCATCCCTAAGGATGTCCGACTGCGCTTAAGCCGCAGGGAGTGGGCTTAAGCCATCAGTCGGACATCTCCTGAGCGCTCCTGGACTGCTAAAGGGCACAGGCCAGGCTGAGGGGATTTCCCCCGACCCCCAGTGCATGAATGTTGTGCACCTGGACTCTAGTTCTGCTATAATTGACAATCTCTTCTTATTAAGGACCCTGGGTGCTCCTTCCTCTCTCCATTTTTTAAGTTATTTTGTGAAATATAAGTCAGATTTGTAGTTGCCGATTATTTTATAGTTTGTCTTAATTAACAAATCGATTGGCCTCATAGGAAATCTGTATATACTTTCTTTACCTAATTAAAATACTTCCCTTTGCTTCTTTGTCCCCTCAACTTTTATGAGAAAATATTTTAATTGTGAAAATTATCTTACAAATGAACGCATTTTATAGGATTTAATGGTCATGGTACTATTGATACAAACTTGTCAAATGTGTTAAATGTCTAAAGGCAAAATTTAGCATGAATGACTTTCCTCTTTATAACCTCAATTTTAAATGCATACATTTAATTGTGTGTGAAAATAATTTTAAGGACAATTAGCCACCTGCCCATCATTTTAGAGCAAGCAAGGCTCACTGAACCTGCAATTATCCAATTACACAAACAATTATATTGCTTGCAATTGTCAACAGAAAAATAAATTCAGGCAAAATTCTTCTTTTTTAAATATCTTTGTTGATTTCAAAAAAGAAGGTAGAGGGAGAGATAGAAACATCAATGAGAGAGAATCTGATTGGTATGCCCCACACTGGGGATGGAGCCTGCAACCCAGGCATGTGCTCTGATGGGAATTGAACTGTGACCTCTGGTTCATAGGTCCATGCTCAGCTACTGACCCACACTGGCCGGGCCAGGCAGATTTCTTTGTACTGAAGGAGTGATATGTCAATGGCTTGTTTGTAGTCTGGGATGTAGCATGAGGTGTTTTTTGTTTGTTTGTTGTTTTTTTACAGTCATGCCTTTCTAAAATAATTATCAGTCTTGTTACCATAGTTTTCTCCTAAATTGCATATATAATGAGTTTTGGTGTTACTCTTTTTCTCTTTTGTTGTCTTTTAGAGTGGAAGTTTCTCCTCAAATTCTAATTATGGGGTCTAAAGATGCTATGTGTAAAATATTTCATTTTTTCCATTGATTTATAAGTATATGATAACAGTTCCTTGATTTAAGGGATCGTAAAGGGATATATATATATATATATAAATTAAATATATAAATATACAAATATACATATTTCTTACTGAATATATTAGATGTGAAATTAAAGTTATCTATATACATTGTGAAAGGATCCCCTCATTGAGTTAATTAATACATCCATCACTTCACATATTTACCTTTTTTGCAAGAACATTTAAATTCTTCTCTCTCAGCAAATTTTTTTCTTTATTTCCCCCATTAACATTTATATACCTCTTCCACCTCAATCCACCTCCCTCCCCCCCTGCAATCACCACATTGTTGTCCATGTCCATGAACAAAAATGAAGAAAGTAAAAAATAACTCAAGAACTCAGCAAATTTTACTTATACAATACAGTGTTATCATCAATAGTTACCATGTTATGCACGAGATCCTCAGAACTCTCTTAGCTGATCGCTGAAAGTTTGTGCCCTTCCCCAACGTCTCCCGTTCTCCTCCCTGCAGGGTCTGTCTTTCTCTGTCTGGTTTATTTCAGGTACCTCAGTGCCCTCCCAGACGTATGACTGCTGGATCAACTAGTAGTTCTATTTTTAATTGCTTGAAGAGCCTCCATACCGTTTTTCCTAATGGCTGCACCAATTTACATTTGTATCAACAGTGCACAAGGGTTCCCCTCTCTCCACATCCTTGTCAGCATTTACCATCTCTTGTCTTTTGGGTAATAGCCATTCTAACAGTAGAATATAGTTCATATTTAGAGAGAGATTACTAACTGAAGTTCATCATTATTATTGATGTGTCTTTAAATGCTTGTCTATTTAACGGTGCCACCAGAACACCATGATTGGGTTGATAAATTTTAATATATTTGTTTTTAAACAAACATTCTGATGTTATATTAGCAAATGTTTATTTTTATATTTTGCTTAATTTAAAGTGTTAATTTTATTAGGGTGGAAGTAATGAGGAGAAGCTATATGTTAGCTTGGATGGATAGGTAAATAATTTGATAGATTCAGTTTTCTTAGAAGTTTAGTTAGACTTAAAAGCAAAATGTGGTCTTTTCCATCATTGAATTGTAAAAAATAAATAAAGAGGGATAACCTCAAATTGAATATTCAGTATAGTAACTAGGAATTTTCTTTGGTTATGTACTATAATTACTCACATTTTCCTCTTGATTCTTCTTAATATCATTTATTAAAGATGATGTAGTAAAGTTTCTTAAGTGGCTAAAATATAAGAAGTAAGTTTTATAGTCAAATATCTGAAAAAATGTTTTTCAGATTCTTCCAGGAAATGACACGGAATCAAACAAGAATATATATAAATGTAAGACATACATAAATCAGCAAGACAAGCATTTTTCTTACCTCTTTTGTGTCAGCAACTACTATTTTATTATTCAAGTGTAGATCACTGCACATGAAACATCACATCAATGACAAGTCTTTGAAGCTTCAATATCACACCTGGGAAGAAAAGTAGTATTTCAATCATGGGGGTTGGGGGATGGGGAATAACACGAATTCTGTTACCAAACATTACATCATCAAAACCAGTGGCTAAAGATATAAGTATAGTCCTTGTACTTTACTTAAAACACTCATGAATATGACTTGCAGCCCACCTTTAAAATCCATTTTTCTTAATACAGTATAACATTAAAAATAATCAATTAAATAACAAATTTTAAAATATTTTTTCTGTATTTTTCTTAATATTCTATCTAAAAATCTTACAGTCTTGATGACTCTATCTTCAGCTTCCCATTCTCTGAAAAATCAGCACATCCTGTCTTTATTTTTATTTTTTCCTCACAAGAGGACATGTTTATTGATTTTAGAGATAGAAGGGAGAGTGGATTTACAGGATGGAAGATAACTAATAACCTGAGATGTCTTTCATCTCACTCTCCCATGTAGTACATACCTGTCTTTCCATTCTCCATCACACACAAAAAACATGAAATAAGAAAAGGGAGAATGTTAGTGGGTGTGTTTTGATGGGCAAGTGAGCTATGGACTTCATTTATAAGACAGTTTAGACAAGGTGCATAGACATTAAGGTCCGTGATAGCTTTACATGCTGAAAATGGAAATGTACTGCATTTTATCAGTTAAAATAGTGGGTGTGGTAGAACAAAAGGATTCTACATTAGCTGAGGATAATGTGAAGCAACAGAATCGCAAACATCAAGAATCATTTCATTCAGTATTTGTGCTCCCGCAATTCATGGACTGTTGCCAGTTTTGTACCCTAAACTTTATCTCTTATGTATCTCCATAAAAAAAAGTCTAGGGGCACTTTAGGATAAATTTTCTTTGTTCAAAGCTTAGTCTAGCTTCACCCATTATTTCAAATCAGTTAAACCTGAAAAGGAGTGAAACTTGAGTTATCAGCTGTTAACATGTGTATATTTTTTGGGAGACACCCTATGTTTGTATACATGGGGGGATTACCTATATATATAAAAGGCTAAGTGACTGTCCAACCGGCTGATAGCTATGATGTGCACTGACCACCAGGGGGCGGGTGCTCAACGCAGGAGTTGCTGAGCTGTAGTCACTTGGCAGCAGTGGTTCTCAGGTGACGCACCCCAGAACCAGAGAGGAGGGAGCCTGATTCCTCACAATTCCTCTCACACTCTGGGACCCCTTGAGGGATGTTGGAGAGCTGGTTTAGGCCTGATTCCTGTAGGCCAGGCTGAGGGACCCCACCTGCCAGAGGGAACCCGCTCACTCCACAGACATCCTTCAGTCGCAGCGCCAACCCAGGTGTGGCCAGCTGGGGAGGGACCATGGGTGGTTGGCTCCAGGGTGTGTCTGGCCCATCTTGCCCAGTCCCACTCTGCTAGCCACCACCCGGGACCACCTGCATTAATCCCTGCACCAGAGGGACTATTTAATTTTCTTTCAAAGTGCACGAATCTGTGTACTGTGCTACTAGTTGGAAATAATTGTTTTTAGAGTGAAGACACAGAAAACTGACATATGGGAATGTCAAAGAAATTATTATTTTTTAAATACTCACCTGAGAATATGATTTTTTAAATTTATTTTAGAGGGAGAGAGAGAGAAACATCAATGTGAGAGAGAAACATTGATCAGTTGCCTCCCAATTAGTTGCCTCCAGTATACATACAGCTTGACAGGGGATCACACCCACAACCTGGGTATGTGCCATGGCCAGGAATTGAACCCGTGATCTTTTGGTGTATGGAATGGCACTCCAGCCACTGGACCACACTGGCCAGGGCTAAAGAAATTTTTTATAAACCTTCTTAGTTTGCTATTTTAGTATGTTGGGATATATTGAAATTAAGCCTAGGAAAATTATTATTTACTAGAGGCCCGATGCACAGAGATTCATGCAAGAATGGGCCTTCCTTTCCCTGGCTGCCCGCACCGCCTTCACTCTGGCCAGAGCCGCCTTTCTACCTTCCCATGCTGCCCAGAGGCCTGGAGCAGCTGGAGCAGTGCCATATGCTGCCCCGCTCCCGCCCACTCAGCGCCTGCATATGCAAATTAACCCACCATCTTTGTTGGGTTAATTTGCAAACTCACTCCTGATTGGCTGGTGGGTGTCGTGAAGGAATGGTCAATTTGCATCTTTCTCTTTTATTAGTGTAGATAGGATTATGAGCAGGTTTATTCCACTTAGAACTTTGCCTTGGTAATCACCATTAAAATTTATTTCATGATTAAAATGTATTCAGAAAAAAGCTTTTAATACAAAGGCATTTATCAGCCCCAATGTTAAGTAACATTGTTTTTGTGTAAATCTTTATGACAAATTTATAAATAGGGTGAATATAAGCAAGCACAATTTGAGCCACAGATAAAATCACTCTTTATGAGAGGTTGGTTAAAAAAATGAACCTGTGCAATATTTTTCTTCCTTTTTCTATTCCTGAATTTATTTTCTCAATATTCTTACTTTATACTTCATTCCATTAATGTTACTTATGAGAGAATCTTGACATTTCTAGTTTGGATGAGTTTATATGATGCAAACTTATTAAAAGTAGGCTAAAGACTTGTACTGAAATTTCATTTTTCTATTAAGAGAGTCATTTTATCTAAATTATTTCTATGTATAGAAAGTCAGCCACAGTTGTTAAAGATGAGGGAAGGAAAACTGTTATAAGTACCATATGTGTGATATATTTATCATAAATACAATATGTTTATATGTAAGTTATTATGTATTATACATTATATTTAGGACATTTTGATATGATATACATCATATCAAATACATATAAAATATTGGAGCTCCAAATTCCTTGAATCTAGTCCAGATTTCTCAATCTGTGGATACTAGAGAAGACTTAGTAGATAAATGGGTTTGGCACATGTTTCGATTACTATTTCTAGAAAAGGAAAGCAACACTTAAAATTATAACTATAAATAATAAGTGTATTGGTAGTTACTGAATACTTTACTTATACAGTTGGTATAGTCATCAGCTGCAGCTCACTAACAGCTTTGGTGGTTTTGACCAAAATAGAGATTTGAAGTATTTTTATTTATAGTCATGTTGTTTTTCAGAGGCATTGTTAAAGACAGGAATCTTAAACAATACTAAACTGAGGAGTAAAAGGTTTAGACTTCTGCTTTCCATTAGGATTTAATAATTTTTACTGAAGCAATACTATCTCTAAAGCAACTTTAAAAAATAGCAATGCCTCTGGCATTGGAAAATAATTGTTTTAAGTGGGAAGACACAGCTAATGGCATAGAACTTCCCAACCTGACTTAAATACTCAGAACACTGGGCAATGTATGGAAAACAACTATTCTCAGACATTAGAACAAGAAGCAGGGCAGAATTGTGGTCTCTGAGAGAAGTAAACAAACCAGGAACCTTAGTCATTATTCTGGCTTTTGCCCTGGAGAAAAAATTTGGATTCTGAAAAATGGAAAGGAACTCAAGAAGAAAATGGAAGTCTCTTTGAACTAAGAAGATAGAGAAACATTGATCAATTGTCTCCCGTACATGCCCGAGAAACCTATGTGCTTGATGGGAATTGAACCCACAACCTAAATATGTGTCCTGACCAGGAATTGAACCCATGACTTTCTGATGCACAGGAGGGTGCTCCAATCAACTGAGCCACCTGGCCAGGGCAGTTCTCTTTATCTCTTAAGACTGTTCATATGACTCAAACTCCAGTAGGTTTTTTCATACCCAGGGTAGGTCAGGGAATCTTGTCATAAACTCTTATTACATCTTTCTCCTTTTCAGATTATTGTCACAATTTTGATGACATATTTTAATGTCCTCTTAAATGTTCAGAATTGATCTCAGCACTAGGATATAAACTCTCAGAGGAAAGATAATGTTTCATCACAATGTCCCAGGAAAATATGCCACTTGTGTAGTGTAGGTACTCAAAATATTCTTAATAGATGAATAAAAGGAAAACATTATTATGAAGTATAATTTTTTTTAAAAATTATAATTATACCTTCATGTTTCAGTTCATATAATTGATAAATATGCAAGTTGCATTCAACTTTAACTCCAAAACAATTGTGTAGCAGGTCTTCTATCCTTTTGTAGAGCCACTGGGAATTGCAATATTGTAGAATTTGGGACAGAGAAGCAATCAATTGTAAATCCTCAACTGAGGCAAGCATCCAATAGAGGATTGTTCCAACTGGTAGAATTCTGATGTGTTTGTTTATCTTCTTAATAACTTTAAACATACCATGTGAAGGTCTGTTGATTGTATTGATCATAGAGCATCCTGTGGAGTTTTGTGTTACTCCTTTCCAAATAATAGGCTCACCTTGAAAATGTAAAGGTCAAGACATGGTAAAGGTTAAAACTTCTTGATTGACACACATTTCTTTCTTTCATGAGATTATGGTCCCACTAAGTCATTTTCACTGATTTTCTCCTGCCAAAAGCTATAAACCTTGTCCAACAACCATAGAAATTGAATGAAAATAAGGAATAGAAATAAATCAAACCAAATCATAAGAGAATCGCCAAGGTAATCAGATTTCGACTGAAGGAATTTTGCATCTTATGTTTGTTTTAAGAATTTTTCCACCAGCCATTTATATTTTCTAACATACAAAGTACAATTATTAAACTGCCTTTTACACAGGGACATAGAATCATATTAAGACAAAAATGTATTTTAAACATTGATCATCTCAGTTAATTTTTCAAACAAGTTGTGGAGTATGATTGTGAGCTAACTTTTAGACATAATTTGGAAGATTAAAAAAAGGTTTCCATCATTTGTATTTTAACAAACCTAACTGGATATCTCCTTTGTTTATTTCCTGAGGCCGATATTAAGAATAAGTAAATAAATCAAGCATACATTAAACGTCATCATCATCATAAACAACAGAACCTGATTTACATTGAAGATCCATGTAAGGCTGCAATACTGCTTTTTTTGTTTGTTCTAGTCTTTGTGTTTTTTAAAATATATTTTTATTGATTTCAAAGAGAAAAGGAGATGGAGAGATAGAAATAGAAACACCAATGATGAGAAAGAATCATTGATCAGCTGCCTCCTGCACACCCCCTACTAGAGATTGAGCCCACAACCTGGGCATGTGCCCTGACCAGGAACCGAACCATGGCCTCCTAGTTCATAGGTTGATGCTCAACCACTGAGCCACGCCAGCTGGGCTAGTCTTTGGTTTTGCTTTTTAAGATTTAGTAAATGTTTATCCATTATGATTGTCATTCCAAATAAAATAACACATTTATATGACTGGGTTTCTGTGTTCAAAGCAGGCAGGACTGTGGCTCATTTCCAAAACAAACAGCCCCATGCAATGTGGGATTAGCGACAAAGGCTGATACAATGAAAAGCCTACATATGTAGAAAATAAGACCTAACGATTATTCTTAGATTGGTCTTTATGTTTACCAATATGATGGAATTATGTAATATAGGTTATGCAAAAATAAACTCAAGAGCATAATGGAAATTAATAAAACTCAATTACATGGAATTTAAAAATATTTAAGGAAAAAAAATTGAGGAATTTTAATAAAGAACCCATAAATCATGAGAAGTATATCATAAGTGATGTACTGCATTTGCACAGTTATATTCAATATTTTTTTTATCGCAATGTGTGAGCGATGTTCTATGCTAAGGGACAGATATCAATAATGTATGGTCTTCATCCCCAAGAAGCACAGAATGTAATGATTTTGTGTCTGCTGAATTTATAGTTGCTCTCTGGGCAGTTTTCTCTTCCACGCAGTTTAGCCCACACCAGCTGGAATCGGAGGGCGAGTTAGCACCAGCAGCAAGTCAAGCAATTAGGACCCCAAGTAGTCTCTTGGCTGGTGGGGCTTCTTCTCAGAGCTGCAAGTTCATTAGAGTATTCAGCGAGGCTAGAACTCACCGCTCCCCCTCCTTCCCCCCCAACAATATGCTGGCTGACCTTAAAGGGAGTATTGAAATAAATACCAGACGTTAAAGTTTTCATACTTAAATTAAAAAGTAGTAGAAAAGATGGACATCTTACCATTGGGAAGGGATACATTTGACTCTTATTATTTTATACCCATTACCATATACCTTTTAGCACACCTATGGGACTTATAGCCCATTAGTACTAAGTAATAGTAAAAACTAGCTAACATTTTTGAGTGGCCGAATA